>NW_015113432.1:85982-170173 GCF_001443285.1 Poecilia latipinna | reverse complement strand
GAGCCCCACTTACACTTTCTTAAGCAATCGTGTTTGACATTTTTTAAACATTTTGGATAAGCTGAGGGCATTGTAGTTGGTGATTAACAAAAATTTGGAGGTTGTTGTGCCTGACTTCAGGCCTGTCTTCAGCGTCAGGAAACACCCTTAATCAATAGAGACTATAAAAAAAACACACAGTGAGATACACACTCATACCTAAGAACATTTTAGAACCCAAGCATGTACAGGGACAACATGCAAAAAAAAAAAAAAAAGACCCGGGGGGGATTTTAACCCAGGACCTTCTTGCTGCAAGCAGGCAGTGCTACTAACTGCACCAATGTTGTCCTATATCATATTATTATAGTATAATAATAACAACATAACAATACATCATATACATCATATAATGGGAGATATTTCAGCTCCTTCTGTTGTGACCGTTTAAAAACATCAAGCATCATCTTTAGATAATAGTTATATTTTGTTTTCTGTACCATTTAAAACATATGTTCATGTTGTTATTGAACTCAGCTAAACCAAACGGACTGTTATCAGAGGTTCCCTGTATTCCACTGAATGTAGAGCAGAGGCCAGAGTGTTGCTGAGTGCTGGAGCATCTTAGCTGTTGGTAAAGAGCTCAGCACTTTCCTAATGGGTGTTGTATTAAAGAGATTTGGAGCTTATGACTGTATTCCTTTCACAAGCCTGTAATGGATTTAATAGTGCAAAGGGTCACTCTCGCTTTGTAGGATGCAAGCTTCTCAAGACGATATATAGTCTTTGCTTTGTTCTTCTTCATGTGTTAGTTTTTCCGGAAACAAAACAAAACATTTGTTCAATGTCTCTAAAAAGATATTTTGGTAACACTTTATTTGAAGGGGGTTGAATAAGACTGTCATGACACTTTCATAAACATGACATAACACATGTCATGAACATGAATAAGCCTTCATGAATATTTATGACTGTTGTCATAAAGCGTCATTCGGTAAATTATGACATTTTTAATACAAAGTTGACATTATTCAAAATGTCTTTGTTATGACAACTTGACATTAACCAGGAAATCATTACTGTTTAAACTTTACCTTTAATAACATGAAAATTCCAAATTTTTAAAGTGCAATGAGTAATACTTTTATAACAAATTTATATCAGTAATGATTTCTTGGTTAATGTCAAGATGTCATAACAAAGACATTTTGAATAATGTCAACTTTGTATTAAAAGTGTCATAATTTACCAAATGACGCTTTATGACAACAGTCAAATATTCATGAAGACTTATTCATGTTCATGACAGGTGTTATGTCATGTTTATGACAGTGTCATGTCAGTCTTATTCACCCCCCTTCAAATAAAGTGTTACCGATATTTTGACTGTAAAATGTAATTCTTGGATTACACACTGGGTTAACCATTTTCTTTTTTATTTTGAAAATGCTTGTTTATGTTTATCAATTGTCAAGAAACATGAATATCCTTTGCTCATTGGTAATGTAAAGAAAATTTACTTAGAACTGTACTGAGATGTTGAATACCAACACCTAACAGGTAATTTATTAAAACAGTGTAATGAGCATTTGATACTTGATATGTCAGCTATAACTGTCATTGTAGAAAAAACAAACTCTGTTTTGCACTCAGATGCAATGATTGCTATATTAAATATGCCAGACTGAATAGTCTCTCTCCCTAAAGTCATTCCAATTGCTTTTGCAAATGCAAAGAATTGCAGAAAACCACCTGTTAATATGTTTTTCTTCTTGGTTTATTTAACGCGTGTTTCCTTTCTTTATGGGAAAGTTAAAAGGTTATAAAAACTGCTTGTGAACTTGTTTTAATAAAAGGATAAACCGTAAACAAAGCATTTATCTTTTTCGTTTTGCTGTTTTGCCCTTAAGATTGAGCATTGTTTAATGTCTCTGCTGATTTTTAAAAATAAAACACCAAAAGCACCAAAACAAGAGACCAAATGAAAAATGTGCTCTGTGGTGAATATTAAGTGAAACTGATAGTCTCCAAATAATTTTTTTATTATCAGGTTCTATAAGAAACATTATTTGCTTGACTATAGCAAGTCAACTCATGTCTTCATAACTCAATTCAAATTAATTCATGATGCACTTCTAAAACAATTGACTTTGACCAAAGTGCTCTGTAAGAAATTTGGAGAAGAAAACTGTTGTTGAATATTATGCACAGTCAAAACAACATGGACATACGACGTAAGATCAGGTAAATATTAATCAATCTGATTTCTCTTTCACGAATACAAATATTTCACTAAGTATGTTACAAGTTCACACACTAAAGTCACCCACAAACAACTTGTTTTCACAATTAAAATCCTGTTTTTTGTTTAACATTACTGCCAAAATGTAAATTCAAAATATGTAACAATGTGAGCAAACATCTCCACTTTCATCAGTCATGTAAATGGTCTTTGGTCTGGAATTTGTTGGAATTTGTTGGTCCAGATGCAAGTTGGACATCTTAAGTATCAGCAGTCTATTCAAACTGTGAAAGTGGCTGGAAGATTCTCAGGTGTAACTTTTCTCAGGACTGAACAGTCAGATCCCAAGGTAAACTTACTGACTTGAATATTTCCCTCTTGAGAACCTTTTGTTCCACTGCAGAATAACAAACTATTAATCATTTTTAATGATTAAATGCTATAATGTTGTTTTTATCAAAGGAAAATAAAGGTGGAGTTGAGGATTATTGATATCCTAATATGAACTTTAACAATCCTTTTATAGTGTGATAGAAATTAGTAAGGAAAATAAAACAAATGTTAATATTAATGTTAGTGGGAGCTGCAGTTGGCATCTGTGATTTTTTTTTATAGTCACAAAGCCATGAAGATTAACGTAGACGTTATGCAGAGAAGGAGGTGCTCTGCTGCCCCCCTCTGGACGTTAAAGTAATTGCAAGGATTTGGAATTCATTACCAAACATTGCGGTTTTATGTTAAAAAGTGATTCCACTCTCAACCTAATTGTGCCAGTGTTGATGACAGGAAACAAGTCTTTTTAATTTGTGGAGGAATCTTGACAGATTTTCTGCTTTTACAAAATTGTTTTAATTTAGCAACAGCAGAGGGGTTTGCAGCGTGAACAGCTTGATTAAGGTCATGCACTGCCTCTCAATTAGATGTTAATCTGGACTTTGACAAGGACAAAACTTAATTTGCTTTTTTTTGTGTCACAAAAGTGTCCAGGTCTCACACCTTCCAAAATTCTTCTTTAGCCAGTCCACAGGATATTTTCAAAGCTTTCAGGGATCATTGAGATGTTTTCTGACAAATGTTAGGACTGGCTTTTGTGGGCTATTTGGTTTTCACCTTGGAACTCTGTAGTAGACGCCATAGTTTATATTTTATGACCTCCTGGATGTCTTTTAGAGTAGTTTTGATAGAACATCTATTTCATTCACCACTTTTCTGTTTTCTCCATTTGTTAATACTATGGAATCTCCTGAGGACTAATCTGTTCTTTAACATTGTGAAATTTTCAATTCATAGAATTTTAATGGATGATCATGATCCCACTAAAAATCCTTTAACCTGCATGCAATTTTATTACCTGTAAATTGACAGAAGACCGCAAAAGTTGAGTTTGATCAATTGAAAACATTACAAGATCTAGAGGAAAGTTGTGTAAAAACTGACAACAGTGTAGCTGGCAGAACTCACAAGTTTCTCAGATATGTCAGTATCACTTTTTTTCATATTTGGGAGAAAATTCAGGGTTGTCCTTCACTCAGACCTACAATTTATCTTACCCATATTTTGCTGGAGAAACTTTGACAAACGTTGGCGCAAGCTGGCTGGCTGTTAAAGATGACTGTGGTTTTTAGAGGACAAACGAGTGGGCAGAGTGTGAAGCTCTCTCACTCTGCCCACAGGAACTCTCTTGCTGAGTGACCGGTAGAGAGGAGGGAACACTGTGACCAGGACATGGCACATTCTGCACCTCCAGCTCCCACATACAGTTCACACCGCGGAGTTAGACATCATCAGGCCCGTAAGAGCAAAAATAACATCAGACGATGTCCAGCATCTTGAGATCAGTTTTATGTTCGAAGGAAAATATGATTTCATCAGCATTGATCATGATTTAAATTAATTATTCTAACTTTGTTTAAATATTCGTTTAAGCAAAGACAAAAAGACAATATTTACACAGTCACCCAAAAATGATCAGGTCTACTTTATTTAAATATTTATATTAAGTATTTTAATCAGTGACTAAAATTATTTGATTCCATTGTTTCCAAACTGCGGTAAAATCACAGTCTCTTACCTTTTTTCACATTCTTTCATTGAAAACATTTTTTTGATTGGTTTCATGAAATATAACTTATCAGACGTGTCAATAGACAGATTTTACTGCTGCTTAGTTTTAAGCGCAAGGCAGCCATGTTGAGATCGGGGCCTTCATTTAGAGTGGCCCTTTGTGGGGCATGAAAAAAAAATACAGATATAAGCTGTATGCAGTAAATTTTTAAATAAACAAATCATCCACGAGATGTTTCACTTGCTCCTGAGGAAGCACTGATTATCAAATTTTCAGATCAGATTTTCTTTCAGCCTACGGAGAAATGAAATAAGCTGAACTTCTATTTAGCTTGGGAGTAGTTTCTCAGAATCACTAAGGAGTTTTGGTAAAGTTGAAGGGCAGCACAAAGCTTAGGCTAAAATAAATTGATTAGGAGTACATTAAAAGTTCTAGTGAATAAACAACACTTTGTACACTTATCAATGGCATAGGAGCTCTGTCTTTTACAAGGCAAAAGGACCTGTACTGTCATGATAAAAAGAGAGCTTGGTAATAAGGTATGCATTTCCATACAATGATCTTAAAAAAGGTTCAACACTTTCTGAAAATTGTGCAAAAAATCCGAAAACCTAATTTGACGTGGTGTGTATTGGGTGGAGGACATCACACGGGGCTGCAAAAGTGAAGGTAATGAGCTGACCTTATTAAACACAGTGTTTAATAATGAGAAAAAAAAAATCCTCTAATCTACTGGTTAATTCAGTTTTCCATCTTTCTGCCCATGGTTCTTTGGATTTGTCTGCATTTTTCTGGACTGAATGTCTTGCTTAGAATTTTGGACCTTGAATTTAGGTTTTCTTTTCATTAAATATTTTTGCGACCTCGTCTGTCTGCATTTGAGTGTTCACAAACACACCAGTGACACTGTTACTTCAACAGAGGCATGCATGCCTGATCCTGTGTCTCCAAAAGAAGGATTTTATTTTTAGTATTAAAATAACCCTAAAAATAAATTATCTTAGAATCTTGTTTTATATGTCACAAGCTACACTTATAAAACACTTTGAAGTGTATATGAACATATTTTCCAGAAAAAAAGACTACTTCTGGTCATAAAATAACCAATAGGGAAAAATAGTAGATGAGGCGCAAACTCTATTTGGAAAATTGTTGCACCTGTCCCTGTTCTGCTTCAGATCTGGAAAATAAAGTCTTGAAAATCAAACATATCCATTGTTGCACAAACTTCTGCATACATACCAGCAGTGGGCGCTGTTTGCCTTCAGCACTCCCCCATTAAAATTCTCTGTCAACATTCTGCTTCATTATCGATTCCACAGGAATCAACTGAGGCAATGTTTGCATCTTGTTGCTGAATTAGTACCAGCCCATCTAGGGTACGTGTGGCTGTCCAGCTGGCTCTCTTTTAATGCATTATTCACATGGTCAAGGATGCCGAGCCTCAGCTGAGCAATGGCTGTTCTGTATCTGATGCATGTCTGTGTTTCTAAATCAGTATCCTTCACACCGCTGCTATTACTGTGTGGTGACACTGTGTATTAAATGGATCCCTTGGGCACTCCTCCTCATCAAAAAACGCTGATCTTTCTCGAGAAAAGACATGTTGGACCTTTTAGTATTCTTAAGTACGGAGGAGATGAGGTCAGAGGTGTTGTTAATGTTTCCTTTAGTGCAGGAAATCACATCATTCTGCATCAGCAGCATCTGATCTCACATGAAACCTCCATGGTCGAACTATTCTTGGCACTTGGACCTATTTTTACATGCTAGCTGAACCCTTTGTGTGTAATCACATAACAGCTGCATAAACCACATTCGCTGGGTTGCTCCCGCTCCTTTCTGTTGCCACGTTCCTTGATTAGCCTTGATTTACCCTGCCTTGACTTTTTTCCTCCTTTGTTTTTTCGTGGCGTTTCTGTGGCTACTTCATACCACCTATTGTTCATGTTTGACAACTGCAAAGAAATTAGCACTCTTTGGCATGATTCATCATCTTTCAATCGACTGGTTGCTAAGGCGATGAATCCGGGGTGCATGTGCGGAGCACTGAAATCCTGCAGAGTGTGAAGAGTAATGGCTTCGGATTGACACACACACACACACACACGCACACACACGCACACGCACACACACGCGCACACTGATTTTTACACATGTGGAGGGAATGTAACTACACTGCCAGGCTGATCCTGGCTGGCAGTGTTGGAGGGTTTTTCAAGAAAGCCATCCCAGATGCTGGTGGATGAACCTCAAACTGAGCACACAAATGTCCCCCTCATCAGCAAACACTTTCAGATACACACACGCAGATCCACACACAAGACACCTCCCCCGTTCTCATCTGCACACGTTCACACAACAACGGCTTCAAAGCCACACATATTCATTGGGCCTGTCTAAATTCCTGTTATCATCTTTCATAGGCTAACCTATGGACTTTGAGGGAAACTGACTTGTTAAATAGTCATTTTGTTTAGGCTTTACTCCAATTTTGCCCTGACTCCATGATCTTAAGCTTCCATAGACATTTTCTCTCTCTCTCTTTTTTTATTTTTGTTTTTATTTTGCCATTCAGCCAAGTGACGTTTTTTTTTTTTTTTTTTTTTTTTACAAATTTGACTCCAAAGAAAACAGGGATCTGCACTGTTGAAGTCGTGGAAATGGTGGTCAAAACCCAAACTAAGATTCATATTTTATTTTATCTAAAGTGAGGAGCTAATATGGAATTCACAAAGAATTATTTGCTTGAGTAAAAATACTATAGTTTTATGATATCATGCTGCTAAGACATTTAAAAAAAAAAAAACAAAAGTCAAACAGCATTTCTTTCTGATATAAAATAATAAAAGTACAGCTGTAACAACTTTTATATGAAACATTTAATTTCATTCTGGTTATGAAGCATAGACAACAGTCATACAGAACATACTGCCAACAATGTTAAAAGTGCTTTTTTTTTCAAAATCTTGGACCAAAAATATATATAAAAAAATAGTTTATTAAATAGTTGGACTATCTGCTCAGGTGCTTTTCCTATTGCCATTAATCTCATCATTTTTTTTCCTGATCTCCGTGACGAAATGTTTTTTTAGTCGTGATGGAAATGATGCTATAACAGAACCTACGCAAATAACTGGGCCACTTGAAGTTTGGCAGGAAAAACTGATAAAAGAAATCCAATGCCAACCTCAAACAACGACACATAACAACAGAAGGAGCAGAACTGACGACAATAACAAGGATGTGACAAAGAAAAACTGGAAACTTCCAACTAAATTAACACCAGGTCTAAGCAGAAGAAAGAAAGTAAAACGAACCAAAGCAGGTCTGAACATAACTTAACACAGGATCATAAGCTGACACTCACAAACACAACAACCTTAAACATGCAGCAAAAATACTTATGCAGCTCTGTTCAACAGCTTGCCACAATTCAGTCCAATTTTCCACCAAAGATTAGTTTTTCATGAGCTGGCATACTTGTACATTTTGAAGCCATTAATTATCAAGTCGATATAATTCAGCATGATTAGCAGAGAGGAAGAGACGATAAAAACATTTAACGAGAAAGCACATCAGAGGAGTTGACTCTCCAAATTTGTCAAGTGTTGTTTCTAGTTTCGAGAAGTGAAGAGGGGGATAGAGTTTCAAACATGTCCCTCCTAATGAGAAGGCGGGGCCAGGACAGTGCAGAAGATGATGGATTAGGCTCCTGAGGGATGAGACTGGGAATAGACAAGAAAGGCTTTGCACCCCATCTGCTTGGGAGCCTTGAATATTATAGAAAACTCTTCACATGACCTTGATTTATAGATCAAACCTCTGCCAACATTTGTTATGTAGATCTGTGGACATTAGCCGTCAGTTTTCTGTACCAATTAATTAAATTTAACTCAAACAGTTTATTTTTCTCTCTGTCTGTCTGTCTGTCTGTCTGTCTGATCTTTGGACATCAAAAATATTTTCTAGAGGCTAATTACCTAAAACAACTGCTCTCATTTACATACTAGACTCTAAACTCTGAAGTTATCATGGAAAACATGGCAGAAGCATTCACCATGCCATCACACAAAATTTTGTAGCCAAAAGTTTCAAAAACTAAATCCAGTTGGGCTTTAGGGTCGAAACCCTATTATGCCTCCACTTCCTAAAAGCAAAGATGAGACCCCGATCTTCATTTCTGATCATTAAACTAGCATTAGTTTTCTTATCTTTATTTTAATTTAGTTAAAAGGTATAAAATCTGAAGAACTCGAGTTGCTGGTCATAAGAACTCCTGCTTCTGGATGTTTTTCTACCACACTTACCACACTTTCACCTCTCTGACCACTTTCCCTCCATTTCAGTTTCTGATAACTCATTCATCTAATAATATTTCTCAGCTTGTACATTGTGTACTTGCCATGTGTCAATAGCATGAGACTGCTGTTATGTTACCTTTGCTTCTCTCTGACACCAGGTCCAAACATGAAGGCACTCATGGCTATAAATGGTGCAGTGTTGACGCAAGACTTTCTAAGTTATTCATTTCTACATCGTGTTGACAGAGGACAGAGTAGGAAAGCAGAAATATCCTCTGAACCTGTTTATGTGTTAAGGTTAACATTTATCAATAAAATCAGACGTCCTAAACCTCCTTTAGTGAAGCAGATGATTTTTAGTGAAACAAACTAGTGACACACAAAAGCACGTACTTCAATCAGCCGCCATAAAGCTGATGATGCTTTTATATCTAGGGTGTCATGCAGCTTTCATTTTCAGGTACTCTTTACATGGGTTTGAAAGCCGCCGATTGCAGAGTCCCTCCTCTGTGAGGGTGACAACTGATTACAGTTCAATCTAATAAATGTTTACTGCTGTTGTTCAGGTTTGATTAGTTCATAAATTGTCCTATTTTATTGTGGCTGTAATGTGAATATTTTTTAACTTTTTCTTTTTGGTATTTTCACAAATAAATTGAAGATTTCATGAACTTCAAACTTTGCTAAATAATCTTTGACATGACCTAGTTCAGTTTTGATCTATTAAGTTATTTAAAATTTTATCTAGATCTCATTGTGGTCCTACGGCTGTCTGCAGAAAATCACAGCTTGGTGTGGAACAACCAATCAGAGCCAGGAGGAAGGGCTTAGCGCTGTCAAATTTTTTGTGGTTTAGAAAATTGACGGCACCCCCACGACACATGCCTGTCACCTGAGCATAACAAACTACAATTTTATTTGGCAATGTGACTGGGACGTTACTATTGAAAAGTAAAATAGGGCCAAGTAATTCTGTTCCACGAGAGTGGGTAAATGTGCATGTGCATTATTTATTGCAGCCGGCGACAAAACATTTGTCTTTTCCATCAGTCGTTGGCTGCATGTCAATAGTTAGAGAAAAAAGGTTATTTTGGGGGTAAATCAGCTGCAAAGTTGGGCTGTTTTGTTCATAATTAAGTTTTTGTTCATAAAAACTTAATTAGAAATAAGTGTGTCCGTGATTGTGGCTTGTTGTATGAAAAGTTTCTTCTGTCTGTGATTCTTAGTTCATTCTTTCATGGGAGACTGACAAGTTTGACTTGTGACTCCAAAGATACTGGATGGCGCCTGGATTCAACTAAAGAAACTTGAACTTTAATAATAATTTCATTAATAATAAACTGTTAATTATAAATATTAATAAATACATAGCTGGAAATTTGGATTCCCAACATCGTGGTCAACCACACTATTAATCATTGAATGTACTTAAATGTTTTTTTTTCTTCTTTCTTTTTCTCACTTCTTTCACAACCAGCTGACACAACACCTCCACAAAGTTCTTTTGATCATTTAGGAGAAAAAGCTAGTCACTGTCTGCTGTGTGTGTGTGTGTGTGTGTGTGTGTGTGTGGGGGTGTGTGTGTGTCACAGATTTTTGGGCGCTAATGTCTGCTGATCTCTTGGTTCTACATTGTGCCATTCTGCCCAGTTAAACACTCCAAAAATCCAGCATCTCAGCTCTTGGCAGCAGCACAGACTCAACTCGTGCCTTATCCTGGCTTTCAATGGGCCTTCAACTGCAAATGTCGGGCTCATTCATTATGTTCAATTTGTGATGAGTCTGTGTGTATAATTTCAATGTGTTTGTCTCAACACTAAAATATAATGATGTAAGAAAAGAATATAAAACAGCTCACTATTCCTTTGGTTATGACTTTGTTCACATTAGTAAAAGATCTCAAACACACTGACATGAGAATGATATTTTCCTTGTTTATGTTAAAAAAAAAGAGAAGAAGGGGTAGAGAGAAAACTGAAAGCTAGTCTATTCTTTGATTTGTCTTCAACATAAGCTCTTTCAACCTTACCTAAGGGAACTGTATAAGTAATTATATAGTTATTCAAATGTAAACTTTATTGTCGTGATGAAGGGATGGCACAGTTTTTTTATTAACTGTGGTGCGATTTATTTTATTATCAGAAGATGGTATCGCACCTCTAGTTAGGCTGCAGACTTCCACATAAACGCTTTATATACACATGATAGTGGTTTAAACATTTAAAATAAATCTTACAAGAATTTTTGCAACATTTTTAGATTTTAAAGATTGCATTATTATTAATAAATAAAATGAGAAAGGCAGTTTTAAACTAAAACAGCAACTTCATAAAACATCTGTGCTTCAATTTTTGGCAAAGTCTTCAGCTGTAGATTATCTCATCTCGTCGTGAGTGCTGACATTTAGAGGCATTCAAACAGTATTTGTCAAAAACAAAAATATAAAAATATGAAGTCTTCTTGTAAGGTAAGAGAAATGATATAGTCTGTGATAGTTTGTATGACACTGTATGTAATTTTAGGCTCCTTTTCAAGCCATTCTCAAAATAGGACGTGTTTGGTTTGACAGATATGAGCTATGGATTGTTCTGTTCTTTGTGGGGAAAAGGAGGTGGTAACAAGATGGGGACCATGAAACAACCCAACTGAAAAGAAAATGGACTTGAATATTCCATATAAAAATGACCAATGAAGAATAGCTCTAACAAGGTTAGGGTAACCTGATCTGTCTGCTTGTAAAGTAACTTGGTGCTTTAATATCTGACAGCCATAGACATGAGATAAATAGCATGCAGGTATTACAGTTTTCTTTCTCCTATTATAAAGCAAAGAGTGTGAAACACTACAACTGAGCCACAGAAAAAGCTTTGTTATATGGGAACAAATAAGAAACTTATTAGGTGGACAAATTGGGGACTAAAAAGAAATTACAATTACCAATTAATTAATTAATCCTTGAATAAATTCTAATTCTAATGAAAAGTTGCTCATGAATATTTATGGTACATTAAATGTAAAAAAAAAGAAAGAAAGAAATGAATTGGGGGAAAAAACTGATAATCCACTTAACCTTATCCCTCTCTTGAGTAAATGCTTTGAAAGTGATGATTATTTAATGATAAAGTGATGACAATTAAATCTAAAACATGAGGCAGAGTTCACTGCTTTTTATTATGACTGATTTTTTTTTAATCGTTCATAGCAGAGGTGTTTTTAAATATATTGATGTCTGAACATACAATACTCTATAAGGAATACAATATTCTGTTTTAATTAATGATAAAATCATTATTTGTTAATTACATAGGTCCTAAATCATGGTTCTTCTTCTTCTATAGAAAAAAAATACTTTGCAGTAGAATTTTATAAGTAGTATATAATTTGTAATATAATAGTTTAACTGGTAATTTACAAAATATTAATTTTGCATAAATGAAAAATTTTCCAGTCCTTAATGACTAAGGGCAGGTGAATTAGCTAAAGTTTCTTCATTTGTCCCTTATAAAATATTCATAAAACTATGCCAACTTTATCAATTACATAAGCATAGAAAAGTCTGTAAACATAAGTACAGACAGGTTCAGCTGCACAATGCACAAATGTTTACAGATATTTTGTTGGCCTTTCCACTCAGAATCGCGCCTCGAGTGGATTGGAGGGTTTTGAGTTGCAGTCTCGGAGCTCATTCTGTATGTGAGAACCAATCAGAGAAGATTTATTGCCCTCGCTAACAACCAAATTGCTGTATTATAAAATAAGCAATCTAATCCTCAGATGTGGCTCCTTCTATTACAGCACTCTCCTGCAGAGAGACTTTATTCGGCACTGTATAGAAATATGAATTATGCTTATTTAGCTGTACGTAGAATAATTCAAACGTACGTAGAATACGTACAGAATTCTACATATTCTGTACGTTGAATAATTCAAATATTTACAGCTTAAGTACAGAATTTTTATTTTTATTTTATTTTTTGCCTGTGTCTTTGTTAGATATATAATAATCCAGCACTTGTGGCAATTTATGGCATAGAAATCTATTCTGTTTTCAATTGTGTTTAGCCATTGTTTTTAACCATAGTAAAGTAAAATAAAGATGCAGAGGGTCTCCTCAGTGCTCACCCAAATGTTTTTCTGAAGGTGTCTGTGGACACACAATACAAGACGTGGCTGTTTGATGTTGAGAATTCAGTCATTGTGTTTTTCTGTTTCTTTTTTTTTTTTTTAAATCAGTAGTTATGGGAAGTATCATTCAGCTGCAGTTATAGTTAGACTGAAACGTCTAAATTACAGAATGAAAGTAGCGGTAGATTAGACAACCAGAGCTTTTGAGAGAAAAAAAAGACCTTGGAGGTTTATACACCATTATTTGTTTCAAGTGTAGCTTCCCAGAATTACATATCTCTACCTGATGTTTTTGTTCTGCTGAAAACAGCTATAGCTCTTAAAATTTCAAGCTGTGGAAAACAACCTGTTTAATATCCTGAATCTGCTTTATTACACACTTTTTTATTTCAAGTTAGCGAATCACTATTTTTCAGTGTGCTCATATATAGACTGGTGTGACATATATAGACTATGTCACATGGGAATGAATGAAAACAATGGACAGACATTGATAAGTAAGAAGAAGCTACTAGTATCCTCTGCATTTCCAGAACTAGAGCCAAACATGGAGAAGAAGCATTCAGCTTCTGTGCACCACAAATCTGGAAAAAACTTCCAGAAAATTGTAAAACAGTCGAAACACTGAGTTCCTTTAAATCTAAACACCTGCCTATATGGGGTTGCTAACCAAGATTTTGATGTATAATGACGGCACTTTGAAAAATATAATGTTTCAATTGTTGATATTTGTGTTTTTATGATGTAAAGCACTTTGAACATCCTTGTTCCTGAAATGTGCTATACATATACAATTTAGGTGCTTGATAATATTCATAGAGCAAAAAGAAATTTGTGTAATATCTATTTTGATTATTGGAAATGCATTGTTCGTTTTACTGCAAAAAGAATCTGATTCACCTGAAGTTTTCATCCTGTGTTTCCTTTGGGCCCATAAAAGTAGATTATCTGCCCTCTCAGCAACTCATCTCGTCTTTTATTGTTGCCGTGCAGTTGTGCATTTAGCCAGCAGGGATCGATGGCTCATGTCCTAATGGTCTTCAGCATCAATAGATATCACAGAGAATTAACCCTTTAAGCTCCTTCACTTGTGCTAGGTCTTTGTAAAAAGCAAAGCAAAATTCTAACACTGAGCAATGCATGCGGCTCGAAGGGGCGCAAGCACAGTGACCTGATAATAATAATTCCTAACTAGTTGTCTGAGCTTTATAGGAAGTTGTGGGAGAGCTGGCACCTATCTCCGTTAGTGATTGGTTGAGAGGTAAGGTACATCCTGGACAGGGCCAAAGTCCAACATATGACATGTGTTTATACTTACAGGCTATTTATAAAAATGACTCAATTACATTACACTTCTTAAAAACATTGTGTTTTGTGGTTTGACAGTTGTGCAGTCGTTGGAAAGGAAATGCACCTCTGGCTATTAGCTTGAAGAAAACACCAGGCCACACACCTAGAAATTATCATGGGATAGAAAACTGGTGCGGTAATTGGAAAAGGGACACTGGGACACAGGTCCATTTTAGTTTGTAAATGTTCACACTTTCTCATCACAAAATAGAGCAGGCAGGAACATACTATGTGATGTTGAGGGTCATCTATTAAAAGAAGAGTCAAACAAACGCATGATGAGCACAGCGTGTCTGTTTTACGCAAAGGAGATGTGTGTTTTTTCCAGTATCTTTGTATGTGTACTGTGTTTTCGTTTTATTTTTTTTGCTATAGCAATGGCAGGCCTTTCACCCTTTGAACATAGTGTGAATTACAGCTGGTCTCAGCTGAATAGAGGAAGGATATTATTTATTTATTTGCTAGTTTATTTTTGTCCTCATTTTGGTACCCAGGAATGATTATTACAGTTTCAACAAACATCTTTTTTTTTTTTTTTTTTTTTCAGTTAGTAATAAAAGCAGGTTTTGTCATAGGTAACATAGCAAATTATAATGGTACAGTAGTGATGAAAAAAGACCTACACTATTTAAATTCTAGGGTTTTAGATTATCTCATTTAAAAAGTACAGCAGTAAACATTTTTTTTTTTTTTTGCAAGGTTTGAAAGTATATAATTTTTCTCCTTTACAGTGAGGGCTGGCTGCTGGATCTAACAACTGTATGAAAGAAAAAAAACTCAGATTTAAATTGTGTGTTTTTTTTCTCTCTCTTCATTTTAGGCAAATCCTGTATCATTTATCTTTATACATTTCTACTTTTACACTAAGCAGCTGTTTACATTGTGATTATTCTTAATACCAAGCCGTGTGTTTGTTGTTCTAGGATTTTGAGCACAGATGTTGCTCAGCATTTGTTCATGAAACAATGATGAGCCACTGAGATAATCAAGGCTAATCAAAGCAGTTTTCTGGTTCTTTCGGATCTGTTCTTGTCTCTTCAGAAAAAAAAAGAAAGTCTTCACTTGTTTAATCACTCATCTTGTTGCTGTCTAACCTATGAACAATGAGGTAAGTTGTGAAAATTATGAGTCACAACTGACCAGTTTTTAAGTACATTCAGCAGAAACTAAGCATGCGAATGACGTTACCTGCCAGCAGTCATTTTATTATGTCCAAAAATAGTGTTTTTTTGCAATCAGTTTTTAATGTCTATAGTGATTTCTATCATCAACAAAAATGCAATACATTATGGCTAGAAAGATGTTACTGCTGCCTTACCTGCCAATATGCAACAACATTAAAACATTTTAAAAGTAAAACCATAAAGGTCAGAAAAGGACAGGATCTGCAGCAGTTCTCCTTTGGCTAGCAGTCATCTCTATTCTCTAAGGTATTCTCTTTTCTAAATGTAAGCACTGAATCAGATCTTAACACTGAAGAGTTTAAAAACTTTCCTTAAAAAGTTGCGTCATCACCTGCAGTCTGTGGATTTGGTCAGGATTTCTTTCTGAGTTGCTGTTCACATATGTCAAGTTTCAAAACTTTTCTAACAGAGGGCGCTAAAAATTTATTTTGACCTGTTAACGAATTCTTTGGGATGAGCTTTGGAACTTGAAGACACCATAGGATTTACACGCAGCGCCTAAAATGTTGCACCAATAACCCAGTACTAGGGCTGCGAATATAATCGATATCTTCATATAGTCGATGTTAGAAAAATGAATTATTCAAAGATAAAGATTCAAAGTGGACCACTTACGCCTCTCATCGCAGTAAACGTCTGTCCTGGAAAATACAGACAAACTTCATTCTTTCACATTTAAGACCCACATAGCACAGGTTTTTAGAAACACCATTCTTGTCAAGATGAGAAAAAGTATATCAGCAGCTTAAGAAAAAGAGGATCTGTTCACGGATTGCAATGTCACTGATTATTTTTAAAGTGTTGCCCTGGTAGGATTCTTTGCTATTCTGTGCTGTGGTATTCCTCTTCAGATAGCTTTCATCTCCATCACTTAAACAAAAATAAAGTTGGAGTTTACTACTGCAAAGGTATTTCTTATCCTGAAAATGGAAGTTCATTGTCATTTTTTCCTAAACTTTTGTCTTATTTCCAGCACACTTACATATATATTTTTTTTAAATTGTTGATAATATTTAGCCTGTCATACGCATTGCTTCTCATTTAGAGAACGTTTTGTTTTTGTACCTTGTTTCCATGCTGACACAGAGTCTGGGAAATCATATTTATCAGACTGAGAAACCTGGTTGCTCAAATCAAACAGGAAGCAGGATAACACACACTGTAGCAACATTTCACCATCATTCTCATTATATCCTTCCTCTATTGACCTCATGACCTCAGTGCTCACCCAGTAACATGGATCATTAAAATGCAAATATTTCTCTTAAAATGCAGCCAAAACATATACATTGTACACACATACGTGTCGCTGGAACAGGCACCGGCACCTACAAACCCACACTCGGTTACACCTTAACAGAAAGCCTTCTGGGGGTCCGTTCCCTTCATCTATGTCATTCCTGTCACCACACACTGATCCAAGGGATAAAACCTTGTGTCACACTCCTCCAGAGCCACTGAGTCATTCCTCACCAGCAGAAAGCAGTGATGTAGGACAGAGCTTTTCCCCTTTTAAGATGGTATCAGCCTTGGTGTTCCTCAGGGGGAGCAAAAAAAAAAAAAAAGAAAAAGAAAGAAAAACATCCTCTTTGGTTAAAAAACTGAGACAAAGAGAGAAGAGTCCCACATGAAGACTGAATACCTGGAAACACACACACACACTTTGGATATGTTATTTTTTTCTTCTTCTTTTTTTTTTAAGTCATGTTGTTATAAAGTAAAAAGTCACAGAAACAACATTGCAGATTATTCAAAATAAATCTGCTAATAATTTAATAAATCTGCCAAAGTAACTGATACAAGTGTGCTAATTTGGCTTTTCAATTGCCACTAATTGAGACATCATTGTGAACAAGAGCGTTTCAAAAGAAGAGTGCCTCTACCTTTAATGTAGAGTGGTGCAACGATCTGCTTTAAAACACATTTCTGTCTTATGTAATGCTTTTTATTTCTGCTTACAAATAAATAAATAAATAAATAAATAAATAAATAAATAATCTGGAACATCTAAGACTGCCTGACATTTTTCTGAGACATTTACTTGACAAAAGTTTTTGTATGTCATAGATGTGAGAAACAATACTCCATTAATATTAGGCAATCCGGAGGAGATGAGTAATGTCTTCACATCTCGGCTGATATTTTCAAGTCTCCGATGTAAATGTCAAGCACAGTTATTATGTGGTTGTCATGCCATCTTTCTCTATCTGTTGGATAGAGCTGCACTTACAAGGTCCTGTGTTGTGGTAGAATAAGCAGAGCCCTCTTGCAATTTTGCATCAGACTTCAAGGCTAATATCTTGCTCTGCATGTTTTTTAACCCTAAGCCTTATGTATTCTACATTACTTCAGTACTGCTCATACTTTAAATTTCATTGAAATAATCTTCCTAAATATTTTCTAAAGTGCACTCAGATAATTTATATTTTGAAAATGAGGATTAAATTAAACAGCAAATGTTTTTGTCTTTTCTCGATGCTTTCCAGAGTTTTGTTTAAAGAATTCCCTCTGCTGTGCAGCAAACATCCAGTATTTTGCTTTTGTATTACCTAAGGTTTTATCACAGTACTCTGGTTCCCTTCTATTCAGATGTAACAGCATGCACCATCATACTATTGTGCATATATCTAGTTTTGCAAAGGTGTTTTAGACGATGGAGTTTTAAATAAATAGCATTCTACCATTGCCTTATCGTTTGTTTGAGATTATTTCCTATTCTGCCACAAACCATTTTCAAATAATGAAAAATGTTGTAGCGTTACAGCACCAAATCTCTGACACTAGACAAAATGCACATGCACTACAGTGTATTCTACTCAAATGACTTGATAGGAACAATAGCTAATTTCATGCAACACAATGCAAACATTTTCTCTGCACTGATGAAAATAAACACATCTAGAAGGGAACTAATCTGAACCACTAAACTTTTGTTCACTTGCAGACTGCAGTGATGCGGTTCTATGACGGATTCAATTTGAATCAAGCAACATAGAATAATTATTTAAAAAATAACCCACTTTGTTCAGATTTCTGTGCTTAGTTTTACCTGCACAGAGCAGACGTGGATCTTTGCAAAGTTCATATAAACATGCAATGGCGCTGTAACAACTATGACAAACAGAACATTCCGACCCGCCCTCTGCATCAACTGAGGATAATAATAATAATAATAATAATAATAATAGATTTTCCAAGTATGTGATAGCTTTGCTGAGAAACAGTTGATATACATCATAATTTGCATAGGATTGCAAGGCCGTTCTGAGTCTGTGACCAAAGAAATTACTTAAAATGATACAGTGCAGCTTTCCTTCAAGAGACAAACCGCCTCTGTTTTTTTCTTCCTCTGATGTTTCCCATTTCCTGCTGTTCTGTTCACAGTTATTGATCTTGTTAATATTCGTTCCCACCCTCTCACTTTAGGCTGAAATTGTTTCTCCTGCTGGACAGAAGACATGTGTCCCTGACAATAGGCCACCACAGCTTATAGGGCTCACAATTGTTGAAGAGTTATTTTTGGGGGATTATGGTTATTAGCTTACAGTCATTGTGTAATTTACTGTACACTTCACAGGCGTACCAAAATCCCTGAAGTTTTGACTCAAAATAAATGCGTCTCAAACAATCATGATTTTATAACCAGTGATGTTAACAGTTATTTTTATTTTGTAACATCATGTGCAGAACATCTACATTTGTGCGTTCATGTGGATGCAATGGGGAAATGTGCCAGCCACCAAGTTTGTTTTTTCTGCATTCACATTAGAAATAAGAAATAACTTATTTTACACAGCAAACAGACAAAACCCAAGAGTGTAAAAAAAAATGTCCCTAAAGTCCTAATTAGCAGTGGCCTACCATGGTACCCAGTGGGTCCGCTCTTTATCTCAGAGAAAACGCTGAGGTTAGTGAAAGATAATGAAAAAGAGTCCACCAAGGTATTATCTCGGTGACCTTTTGTGGACACTGTATCCTGCTGCTTAATGCATTATGGCCAATTAAACAGCTCTATGCTTTTTCTTTGTTCCACACATCTCTATTGTGGATTGTGCATTTAATTTAACTAAAGTTGATCTTCGTGTATAGAAGGCTTTATGATTATATTACCTTTTGATTTGTTTGAATTATTTGAATTGTTAAAAATAAAATAAGATAAAATAGTTCACCAAAACCACTGACTGGAATATTATTTTGTCTTCCAAAGACAGTTTTCAATGTTCTTGCTTTGGGATTTTTTATTTTTTTATTTTGGAAAGTTAAGACATCAGTCCCCAAGTAATTATTTTATTATTTTTTCATAATTTCTACCTATGACTTTTTTTTACCTATGACTTTTTTTTTATTTTTGTTATTCTTCAAATGAACCAACCAGAATGTAAATCTGACAATTGCTTCTTATTGCTGGAAAAGAACAATTGAGAACAAATTAAACTGTAATCTCATGACTGAGAAGCATTAAATAGGTAGAAAATGGGTTTCAGACAAAGTCCCATTCATCAATCCCTGTTTAAGTGGAAGCAGTAAATTTAACTTCTGGTTCTTTTTATGCTCTAAATAATACCTCCTACTTCCCAGCACACGCACATCTCTGTGATTTATTGCGTAGGTCTAAATTACACAGCAGCCTAAGATTACAGGCCCCAGTTACCTTCAGTTTTTAGGGCATGTATGGGGGGTTAGGCCAAAGTTTTACTCAAAAGTGGCTGAGGGTCTGATTGAATGAATCACATACCAGTGAGTCACGCTTTCCAAGTCATGTAGCGATCAACACTGCACATTTCCAAATACATACATATGTAAATATGCGGCTTTAAGAAATGTTTGACCAAATAAAACAATTGTTGCTCACCAGGTATGACATTAAACTAAAATGAAATTACATTCACAGTGCAGCGCTGACACACTTAATTTAAAACGAGTCTGTTACTGTTTGCTTCGATCACTTCACCAAGAATGTCAGGTCCTCCTGGACAATTCTCCATTTCATTTTCATCTCCTTATGGGAGTGCATAAATACTCCTGTTATTCTAATCTTCGAGCTGTGTGCCACCGTTTGATTGGCTGACGGCTGATGACTCATTTCAACAGGCTGGTGTGGGGCTGGCAAGAAGAGGGATGGGTAGGCGGTTGTGAAAAGGGGGAGCAGAAGGTGGGAGTGAAGCCCCCCCCACCACCACATACGCCTGCATGGGCACTGGTGCGCAGTGTTGTTGATGGAGCATGCCGTTTCTCGCATCACAATACACAACACAAATACCTGCAACTTAATATATAAAACCACTTCTAACCCTCCCCCAATACTTCATTCCCTCAGCTATTGTTGTCTTTAGCCATACTTGGGGAGAGATACTGCCTACAGGAGAGGGAGGAAGAGAGACTGATCAGAGAATCTGCAGCCCCCCAACCTTTCCTCCTTTCCTTCCTTCACTCTGCTGCTGCTCCACAGTCTGTGTGAAAGACGAAGGGAGGGAGAGGCAGCGGAGGAAGAGCTGCTGTTTGTCTCTGAGGCGCGGAGGGAAGAGGAGTGAACTGCGAGGTGCAGAGCAGAAACCAGTCATTCTTCTGGTTCATGCCGGTGTGACCAACTCAGCCTAGTCTCTGCGCACTTCTGCCACTGTCTGAGCAGCCTCTCTCTCTCACACACACACACTCTCACACACCACCAGGAGTCTGACATCAGCATCACAAGCAGGTAAGTCGGGATGAAATCAGATTTAAACAATGAGCTGCTTCAGGCGACGATTCATTATTATTGTTTAAATATTTTCTGATTATTTTGACTGTTTGCAACCAATTCCACGACTGACTGCTGTCACTTGCTATAAGATGAGGTGTATCTACCTTTGTTGTGCACGTTGATGTGACAGGTGTGGGTGCTTCTTTCTTTCTTTCTTTTTTTCTTCTTTTTTTTTTTTTTTTTTTTTTTTTTTTTTACATGTGCATGATCGCTCAGACTTGGAGGGAAGTGTTGCACCTTCCTGAGTTGAAATGTTCATATTTCATCCTTATTTTTTACCATGTGTGAATCCATGTGTGTGACTGGGTTTACAGGGAACATGTTCTGGCTCCCTCACTGATCTCTCACCGGTTCTCAGAAGCAGACAAACACGAGAAAACACAATGTAAACAGTGGCGTCTCAGCTGCCGTGCTTAAGGCAGACTACAGTATCTGCTGGAATGCAGATTGAGCAGCCCGCAGTGGGTCTGCGTGGAGTTTAGCGACAACTGTCAGGAGGAGCCACAGGCTTTTGCGTTTTTCACTGTTTTTCCTGAGCTTAGTGGAAGCTTTTGGTACAAACTGCGCAAGAGATTTTCTGCAGTCATTCTTAACTGGTGTGGCTTTGACACAGTCAGAAGACAAGGTGGTACAAGACTAAAATCATTGCTGAGGCTATTATGTAATAACTATTAAATAACTAATTTAAACAAAAGATTGCTTTTCTGAACGTATGTCAAAAAACTAACCCTTTCTATGCGTCATAGCACTCGTTGATTCCGCGCATGATAAAAACCTGTGCTCTGATTTAGCACCTTTTCCTCCATGTTGTTTGCTGCGTAATCTCAGTGGGTTTAATGGCAGCTCTGTGTTTACTTCAGAATCCTGTGACATACCACTTGTTGAGTTCACTTTTGTTTGAAATCTGAAAGTAAGTCCCATGCTGCCATTATTTATAGCACTTCATAATTTCTTCAAAGTGAAGGTTTTAAAAGAAGCGAGTTGCTGTTTGAGATTATACAGAAAGACATTTAACCCCCCTGAGCCATGGCCATGGCCTGAGCCGCCTTTGACAGGGAAAAAAACAAAATCCCTGAGGTGTTTGTGTCTTTCACTGAATGCTGCTGTTGTTTGCCTTTGACTGTCAATCTGTCACAGATTGTGATGCTGAGGACTTGACCATAGCTGGTCCCCCACCCTTCAGTTTAACACCCCACCACCTCCACGCCATCAGTCCATCCACTCCTCCATGTTTCTCCCACCAGGTTTTAAAATGTTTGTCTCCTCGATCTCGCCGCGCGCCTCCCTCCACCCCTCTCCGCTCCGGTCGCCACAGAAACGGCTGATTCAGGAAGGGTGGGCGGGTGTCTCTGAGCTCTTGCTGCTTGCTCTGCCCCATGCGGTGCTCTCACAGTACATTTTTGCTCCTGAGCTGCTTTTATGGTCCTGATATGCTGAGAGTTCAGGTGGCTCAGTCAGATGTTACACAACTCCCATCAACAACACAAAACCTGCTTGTGCAGTTACCTCAGAGTATTATTAAAATGAAATACTGTATTTCATTCAAATGAAATAATAAACTGTCCTCGAACAATTTCTGAAAAGTTTGGTTGATTTTTATGATTCTGACTAATTTGGAGTACTCATACATACTGTGCTGTGAAAAGTATTTGCTTCCTTTTGCTTTTGTCATTGTCAGATATTTCAGATCATTAAAGGTAACATGGGGTAAATACAAAACACATTATTCAAATTATGATTTCATTTTTTTTAAAAAGCTGTCCAAAGCAACCTTTATATATGCGAAAAAGTAACTTAACATAATAACTGGTTGTACCTGTATTAGCAGCAGCAAATACCATCAATCATCTGTGATAATAAAATATTATGAAGCTTTTAGGTTCAAGAGGAGGTTAGATTCCACCAATGGGAGGTTTCAAGTATTAACAGTATCTTTATTGGCTGTAACTTGGAACTTTAACTAGACCACTTCAAAACCTCAATTTGGTTTTGTTAGAGCCTTCCACAGGTGCACTTGCTTGTGTACTTCGAATCATTGAATCATGATGAAGGTGCTATTGAATTTATGGTCAAAAACCTAAGGTCTGATATTCCCTTTATGGATTTTTTTCATAAGATAGCAGAATGGCTTCATCAATTATGAGTTATCCATGTCATCATCAGGCCATCGCATTACTACCACTATGTTTAACTGTGACCTGTGTAGGTTTTGCTGGGTACACACCCTCTAAAAAGTTCCACTTTTCTTTTCTTGGTCAACAAAATTATTTTCCTAGAAACAAGACATTGAGATTTGTTTTTTTTAGGAAATGTTACAGAGCCTATTATGTTGTTTATGAACAGCAGTGATTTTGGTCTCAACTTCTCCTATTGCCAAGATTTTCTTTTTGTTGAAACATGAACACCTTAACTAAGGCAAGTGTTGTTCTGGGCTCTTTTGTGATAAGTCATTAATGTTCTCTTGGATGCTGGTAGACTTAAAAAGGTTCATTACTGTTCCACATTTCCTCTGTTCATGGAAAATAGCACACTAGCTGAATTTCCATTACAAATGTGCACAAAACGTCAATATTCCACTGTCGAAAAAAAAAATGCAATTGCGATATTCCCCATTAAATAAGAAATGACATCACACTTGAATTAGTTTGTTCACGTTATAGGTCATTAAAAACATGCCAGGCCATGATCCTGTTGTTTTGTTCTTTGTGGTTTGTGCCACTGGAAACATCTGGTTGCTGATCATGTGACTTGTGTAATGCGAAAAAAAAAGTGTTTCCATCGCAGTTTTGTGAGATAAACTGATTTTGGTACGGCCAAAAAAAAAAAACATCTTATTGATAGATGTCGATGGGGGTTTATCAATAAAGGTTTTTTTTTTTTTCATAATTGTTGAGTTTCCAAGCAAATTTATTTTCAAAATGTCAAATTGCACAATTATATGGTCAACAGAAACACAACTAGTGTGATTCGTTGAAGTACAAAAGCCTCAGCAATAACTTTATATCTCTCTCCAGACAAGATGAACATTATTACTTTGTATCTGATCTGTTGTTGAGTTTCTTTTTGATTGTGGTCAGATGAGTTGCTTTTAGGAATCGTTTGGCCAACTTCTTGTAGTAAGACAGGTTTTGTTTCAGTGATTTCTTAATTTCACAGGAATCTGGCCTGTAAGAGACAAGTCAGGTTGAAGTAATCGTTCCATAAAAACGGCTAATGACAGGTAATTCAAGATTTAACACATGGTGGATTACCTTTCACATAAAGCCTAGTTGGTTTGGATGACTTCTTTTGTCTAAAACAAAGTATCTTTTGAAAACTGCTTGTTGTATTTACTTACATCGTTCTTGTCGGCGATTACCATTTGTTTTAAATTGAAAACATGGAAATATGGTAACAAAAGCAAAATTAAATGTAAAAATAGAAATTTTGGGTGGGGGTTCCACAATACTGTACATGACAGCTGGGTCAGTGACACAGAGGGTGTTTTCAGAAGTAGTTCTGAACTGATCAATAATGCAATATACCCAGCTAAGTCATTTAATAATAGATATGCTGTGACCTTTCTTGTGGATGAGGTTGATAAAACAGAGTAAATGTGACGGAGTGCCGTATTGCAGTTAAAAAGATGGAAACTTAGTTGGTTCAGAAAAAACCCATTTGCCTTTGTGATCACATATGAATTTATCAGAAGTGGCCTTCTTGTTTTGTGTCGTATTGTTGGTTTTGTGATATTTTTATGAAGCGCTCCGGTTGCCTTGGTGATAGTTTGTACAGTAGCTTCAAGCGCTGCCTTTTAGAGACATTGGTGAGTGGGAAAATGAAACCTGTGTGGCGCTGCAGTCAATTCCAAACAGGACGCCGAGAATTTGTCCTGCTGTGCCTTTTTAAAATTAAAATGGGAGACTTGTGCTCAGGGGAGATAATAACAAGGACCGCCTTCATTTACTCAGTCGTGTTACATGGAAATTGGGCTTTTGATGTTTATATCTTAAATTTACAAGCATTTTGTCGATCACGCAGTCACAGTCTTTTCAGTTCATTTCTATTACAGGATGACTTAACATAAACACTTCCTTCAGATATTACACTCACAATGTCACATTAAAGCCGTCACAAGAGGAGTATAATAACCATTGTAAATCTGTACATCTTAAAGTATTTCACTCAGTCTTCCATCTGTGTAAGAATGTTCTTTCTAATTTTTAAGAACAAAAGGTACAAGTCGAATGCTGTAGTTTTTTCCTCCCTGCAGTGTTCTGCCATTACAGTCAGCGGTGACGCAGCTCCAGACTCATCCAGCACACTGCAGACCCGTCACAAGACACAGCTAGAACAAAGAGCACACACTGTCATCTAAGAGAAGAACTCAACTCACAGGCCGCCTTCACACAACACATCAGATAGAAAGGCTGACATCAAGTGTGATGCTGTACCTGATTTGCTCATAAGTAAAGGAAGATCCTCTGAACATCACTGATGGAAGATGTTCTAGTCACTTCTGGCACGTTGAAATTATGCAGTGATTTAAACATATTAAATACATGTTATCCAAAAAAAAAAATGTATAGAAATACTGCAACTGTAGAGTGTGATTCGAAATCTGTGTCCGACTACAAACTAGTTGTCCAGCTAAATGTTATAGAGAGGAAGAGGAGATATCTACTTTGGACAAAGTGGCTTCTTCTGGGTGTATTTTCAGTTTTTGGTTTAGTTCTGTATGTCTTCTGATGACGTACAAAGATTTTACTTTTAAAATCGTTTTAAATTATATTTTAAAAGTAAAATCTAATTTTCTGTAAGTAAGGCTATTGGGAGCCTCTTTTGATTATTACAAAGTGCCTTAGGTTAGCAACATTTAATCTGGTGAACCTAAATAAAATCCAAGTTGCCTTCATATGTTACATATGAAGTTATATAACTCAAAGCTGTATTATGTCTTCCTTTAAAAAAAACATTTGTACTGTGAGTATTAGTAAATTCAAAACACAAAATAGAAGCATTATTTTATATATCATTAACTGTTAAGAAGATTAGCAAGTTAGAATCTTGGTTAAAGTATCCTGGTTAGACGGGTAATAATGGTATTATAAAACTTCAGAAACTTATGCGGGTGACCTTTTTGTTAACCTTGGCAAATAAAAATGAGCCACATAACTTGTAGAAGTAAAGGAAATTAGTTGAATCATGTTCTGTTAAATGTCAGAGGTTCAGACGACCTGATTTGATTTCCATGGGGAGTGAAAGGTGAAATATATTTATCCTGCAGCCACTTGTTACCACAATCAAGCTCCCTTTGAAGTGGATGTAGGATTGCTCCCCATGGCTCTTTCCTGTCTGATGACTAATGTCCTTCCAAGTGCTAAACTAAAGCCCCCAAACTGGTAAGAATAAACCAGTCATTAGCTTGCTCATTACCGCTTATTGTAGTGCTGAGATTTCAGCACTGTGATTCGATCTTACCAAACTCCTGTAATCGTCCCCAAAGCTACTCCTTGGCCTTGTTTGTGACATTATTCAGGACTTATTGACAGCAACATCTTGACTTACTTTGGTTCTTTAAAGATTGATTGACTTTAAATATCCCTCAGTTATTGTCATATAAATTTACTTTGCAGTCATCTGGATGCAGTTTTACTGTGATTTACTTTTCAGCTCTGTTATTCCAGGTATAAGCAACCTCACTGATTGATGATGTTTCTACTTATTTGACAATATATAATTTGAGACAACAATAATTTGAGTAGATGCAAGAGTATTTTTCAGCCCCTTTGTAAAAATAGCATTGTATTTTCATGGCAAATCATGAATTATGATTACCCCCAAATTTGGCTTGGTTTAATAAGTGTCATAAGAGCCTGATTACCCCCAGATTAGAAGAATGAAGAAACTAGAATCTGTTAGCCCATCTAATATTTTCTAAAAAACACTTGATAATCTCAAAGAGTTTAGGAAGAATATTTTATGGACTGACAAGACAAAATCAGAGCTCTCTGGAAGATACCTGTCCCATTATATATGTTGTAAAACTAGAAAAGCATTTGAGGGAAAAAAAAGAACATCATACAATTTAACATGGTAGTGGTAGTGTAATGTTAGGAGCTACTATGCTAGTATGGAGACTGTCAAGCTAAAGAGGCCTTATGCAACTTATGCTGCAGGATAATTATCCAAAGTCTTGTCAAAGTCTTATCTAAACCAACTGAAATGCAGTGACATGACCTTTAACAGACCATTCATACTTAAAGGGATATTCTGCTGTTGCTGAATTGAAAATAATTCTGTAAAATATATTGAGCCAATTTCCTTCACAGCGTGGTAAAAGACTCCTTGCCAGTTGTCACAAATGCTGGATGGCAGCGGCTGCCTGCAAAGGGTTTCACAACCAGTTATTAGGATTAGGGGGGCAATTACTTTATAACAAAGGGCTGCTTTGAACAACCTTTTTGTTCTCCTATAAAATGAAATCATAATTTCAAAAATGATTTTTCCCTTTGACCAGATTATTGTCTTATTTTGAAATTTGTTTGATTTTCTGACCACAAAAAAACTGAAACAGAAGTTTGTTGAAATCTGTTGGAGTCAAATGCTTATTCACAGCACTGTACATACGTTGCCGAAAGAAAAATAAGAAAGCACGATTAAATCACGAGGACACAGGAATACCGATTTGTTCAGACCGGGGTTTTAACTTGATTTACAGCAACACGTCCCTTCAGTGCCATGGCAGCAGTTTCTAGCCAATCTTTCTGTCTCCCACAAAGTGCTGACTAGCTTACAACAGGGATCAGTGAGGGAAAATATCCTCAATTTACGCTTAGTCAGAGAAAGATTGTTTCCCTGAAATTACAGGCCTCAGAGAGATCCAGGTAAAAAAGGAGGCTGCCGTCGTTTTGCAGGTGTATGGATTTACTGCCGGGGGGACAGAGACAGTATGATGTAAATGCTGTGCTGCTTCTGCCAGTGGCGTTGTTGGTGTTGGCTTGTGTGTTGGTGTTGGGTTGGCCTCACTGGGTGATGGATCTGAGGGAAGTGAACTCAAGGGGAATCATCTGCCGTGCGCCTGAGCCTCGAGGTTCAACACTCACTCCATCTTCACTCTAATGGCATCATTACGGGAGCCTCTGAGTAAAGGATTTTCATACTCTCGAACGCTTGCAAAAGGCGGCACGCTTTACATTTAAAAACTCCAAGATGGACGTGAACATATTAGATCAGTAATGCGTGAATGCATTTTTTATTATAAGAGCCTGGAGGAACTGAAAGTAGAAGGAAAAAAAAAGTGTTTTACTTCATTAGCGTTACAATAGCTATTATGGTAACCCTGTAAAATGTAAGACATATGATCCTCGTTGTCCAGTAAGAGGGAAAATGTCAAAGAATAGAAATCATTGATGATATTTTATTTAAATTTCTGAACAGAAATAATCAACTCAGTTTTACTCTTAAAGTGATTATTGAAATTATTTCTTTCCCACCCCCCCATTTTCTTAATTGCTATTGCAGATATAGACCTCAAATAAACATGTATTTTGCATGTGAAACATTCATGGGATAACTCAAATAGTTTACTTATTTTTTTCATGTTTTTCATAAACACATGAAAACTAGTTTCATGTGTTTATGATGCTGCACTTTATGCCTGCATATGAATGCAAAGCATATGAATGGCTTATAGTAAAAAAAAAAAAGAAAAACTATTTTTTTGTAACATTATGTGCTGGAGAACACCTCCCAAAAGTATAAATACAATTGAACATTTTACATTTTGTCATGTTAAAACCACACATTTTCTTGTATTATACCCTGGGTTTAGTCGACTCATTTTCATGGCATATTAACTTGCGGCCAGAACTTAATTAGCTTTTATCATGTGGTCACAAACCAGCAATAATAGTGTGGTTCTATACCACAGAGATCATCATGAGCACAATAAAAATACAATGTTTCTCATCCAATAAAGGATACGAGCATTCACCTACAATTTCTGATTTGATTTTTTTTAAAGATTTTTCCATGCGTTCCATGGAAACAGTGTGTTTGCCATCAAAAGTGGTCAACTTTGACCACTTGACAACAATAGTAATATTAACATAGCTAAACTTTAATTTAAAAAAGTGAACCAAAAAATAATAATCTTATATTATTCCGGGATTTAGCTGATTTCATTCAAAATTAGTGTCACAATGCATGTTTATCTGTCTGGATCAGCTCTGTGTATCTGAGATTGGTGATCTGAATATATTCAGGGTATAAAACTGATAACCTGGACATACAAGCGTGATCATCAGATGCATATAGTTTATGGATTTCAGCCTTGATTGGGTTGGTCGAACAATGTTTTTGTTAGGAAAACAGTAAAAGCCTCTTTAAAATTTGATATATTTGTCTCACTGCACGCCGTACAAGCAAGCTTCCTGCTGCAGGCCTCAGGGCTCCCTGGAAGCAAAGAGTATAGAGAGGTACACACAGCCTACACGCTGACTTTATTCACCTCTTTCTCGCTCTCAAAATCCCTGCTTTGCTTATTGTTTCTACCCAGCCTGTGCATATTTGCCCTGCATTTGCACAGTATTCACTATTTTTGCCTAAAAAAAACAGTCATTGGACAACTATTCAAATTAAACTAATTGGTTTGGCACATGAATTTAAATCTAAGACTAGAAAACTATTTCTACCATGTTCTGTTTTACTCTAAAACGTCTAATTTATTCTAGTTTTTCTGCCTTAAACTGCATGACGTAGGGACTGTAACATGCGGTTTAAAGAGGAAGCTTTTCAACACAGCTTCTCTGGTCTGATTGAACGTTGAGTTTCCTGCTGGTCACTCCGGTGACAAAACAAAATATAAGCCCTTCGTTTTGATCTGTGATTGTTTACTTTGACCCACTGCCTTCCATGTTCCTGAATGCTTTTCTGAGTATTTGTTGTTTTGTTGCTGGCACCTTCGGTTTCTGTCACATCTTGGTCATAACAGGGCTGGAGAATGAGGAGTTAGACTGGTCAACAGTTTGGGAATCAGGGGAGAGCTAAGAAAGTAATTGAATTTAAGTTTAAAGATAATGGTTTGCTAACTGAAAAAAAGTGTCTCCCATGCTAAGACTGTCCAGAGTCTCGCATGGCCTCAGCAGCGTGTCGCTCACACAAGATCTGTCATCCACTAATAGCTATAGAGACTCTGCAGTAAGTACTTCCTACACTTTAACAGGCAGGATTTAATAGCACTTATTAATGCCACGGCATATACAGAGCTTGCCATTTTATGTTGAATTACAGGCTTCGCTGAACAGATGTTAGACTAGATTTACTGCCTCTGGACAAGAACAACATGGTTAAAAAGCAATTAGGAGCTGCAGTGTGTCAGGTAAGGACTCTTAACATATTGTTAGATGAGTCAATTGGTAAAATTTGGCTTAAAAAAATGCATAGATAAAAACAAGTCAGTTGGTCATATGCACAGCAGTGAAAATCATTTTATCCTCACTATTTTGCATTAAATCAGGGTGATCTTTTGCAGTTTAGCCTGCAAAAAATTGCAGGCTAAACTGCATTTAGCATTGAGTATTTTGTTGAAATACCCAAAAGATTTCAACAAGTTACATGCAATTTAACTTGTTGAAATGTTAAATTTCAATTTGGTAGAAAATGCAATTCTACCAAAACAAACAAATTACCCAAATAACTTTTTTGTTTGTTTGTTTGTTTGTTTTTTGCAAAATACCAGATATTTTTGTTAATGATTACATTTAGTTTTACTTTATTGAAATTCAGAAGTTAACCTTCACTAAGATGACTATGTGCCAACTATTTGGGAAAGAGAAGATGATGATATGAATTTTTAAGCGTCAAAATATTTGAGTTAAACGGATGCACAGCTGTGAATATATTCTAATACAACACCAGACTCAATCACATCACTTCCTTTTGTGACATCATGCAAAAAACAAAACAAAACAAAAAAAAAATCAGGCAAGATATATGGAAGAGGACTATGGATGTTCACAACTCTGGTTTTCTGAAGGTACCGTATTCATTTCTTCAAACAATTATACATTAACCAAAACAACATAGGGATGTTCATCCATCAAAGGGTTTAGGAGGGAGACAGCTTCTGTATCCCAGTGCGAACTTTTGTTTTGGTCTGACGTTTTGACTCAACCCTAGAACAAAAGCAAAACACCTTGTAAGGTTGAAGCTGTAATAATATGAGCTGAAGGGCCACTCAGAGAAGTAGAAGCCATTACACTGAAAGCAACAAGAAGGCAAGATTATATTTCACAAAATTTATTAATGGACAACGACAGTCATCATTTTGGTGACACTAAAATTGGAAAAATTGGTCATAATTACATTTTTGAGCAAAATATGGAAGCATGTGAAGTAGAATGTTGTGTTGGGCCGGTGTGCTTCACAAAATAAATCACACCTTAGAGCAGAGGTTCCCAAACTGTGGGGCGCGCCCCCTAGGGGGGGCACGTGTCATTGCAGGGGGGGCGCGGGAAGCCGTCTGGATGAAAAAACAAAACAAAACATGAACGCTGTATGCACTGGGTTTTTACCTTAGAATGGCCAACTCTCTGTTATTCCTCTGTCAATTTGATACAGGAGATGCTTCCACATTTCCCATATTTGTGTCCTCTGTCACTTTTATCAGCAGTTAAAACTGCTTAATCCGTTGTTAACATGTTGACAGATTTGACAGATTGAAAAATAATAGAAACAAAATCAATCTCTTATTGATTACTGTGGCAAACATAAATACATTTGGTGAAGACAATTCGACTAAAACAGGAAAAGTGCATGATGTTCAACATCAGTAGTTATTCTTTTGTGTAAATATCTGGTTTCATTATATTGTTTCATTATACACATATCTATGTGAATATTTAAGCTTGTTTTATCTCTGGTAGATCTTTTATCCTAGACACACTGACAGTCGAGGAGCTGCTCTTACATTTCAGACCTTTGAAAGTGAAGGCTGATTAATGTTGACTTGTAGTGCAGAGAGGAACTGGGACATCTTTCGTGAGACCCTTTCTCTCGTCAACTTTTTTTTTATCCTTTTATCTTTTGAGTGAGTTTTCCCTATAATCTTTTTCTTTATATTTTGTCTTTTACTAAGTCCTTCTCTGTTATCTACCGTCTATTAAGCTGCCTGATGACTCCATTTTTCCTTCAAGCATGGAAGCGGACTGTATAGCAAAATAACTGGGTTTCATCATTTTCTTTTCCTGATATTCAGCTGCATCTCCAACCACCACTCCAACACACACACACACACGCACACACACTCAACCCTGCTGTTCTGTAACCCATTTAGGTGCGACATCTTGTTGTTGCCCTTCAGCTGCAGAAGCTCAGCTCTAATGGCCTCCAAGTTTTTCTCATTAACTAATTATGTTTTGCGATAATGTCTACAGCTCGAGCTATTCACTATATTAGCTTTTAGGCTCATGGAAGCTAATATATTCTCTTTGCAACCCGAAAAGGGCTTTTTTCCCCCCCGTGTTTTTGCACCTTTTATTGGGATTATTGTGGTCTTGTACTGAGTTTATTATAGCGCTCAGTCTTTTGGAAAAGCCAGTGTTTGTCTTGATGAACCCAAGTGAACTTTTCTTACATCACACTGCAGTTTTACTAAAGTCACAGAAGAATTTAAAAGATATAAATGTACTCGAAGTTGCATCATCTGTATAGCAGAGTTCATGAAGAAGTCTTAACTTCTCGCGCAAAAGTATATGAAAATTGCCAACAATCTCACATCCTTACCCATAAATTAAGTGCTACAGTGACAGTTATATGAACACCTTTTGCTTGGGATAAGGACTTTTAAACGACACATTTTTAACGGGAAAATAGCTTGGGAAAAACAAGAAAAATAAACATATGTGAATATAGCTAGTTTTCAAGTCCGCATAATCAATAATAAACAATTAGGCATCTGACTATAAAATATCAGATCATGAAGTTCATTTTAACACACAACATGAATACATTGTTATAATTAGGATTGGGCCAGTATCAGAGTGTCATGTTGTGATAACATTGATTAAAAATATCATCAATGTTAGTGTATTTCCATCAAATCTTAACATTTGCTTTTTAAATTGCTTTCTACTAAAATTAATACTAAAAAGGCAACAATTGTTCACATCGCTGCTAAAATACTATTACAGTCATAATAATGTTGTGAATAACACTTATTTATTTGTATGTTGATTTTGACAAACAGGTAGTCAAACGTATATAATAAACACAAGCTAAATTTGGCAGTAGTGTTGAATATTTCACATTTTTTCCTGTTCTGATCCTTGCAGGGTAGAAGTACAACAAGTTGATATTAGCCCATTAGCTAAGTGTTTGATTAGCTAGCCTGCAGTCGGCTACTGAACAAACATGTCACATTTAGCTTGTCTTCCAATACCCAACCATAGAAACACTTATAAAATTAACATTTTCAACCAGTTGTGTTAGGCAAGGTTTGCATTGTCTTATTATCTTCTGAGAGATCCAAGTTTTCATTTTCTTTAGAAAAAAACTTTTTAGAATAAAATTAAATCTACCAGAAATATGAATATTTTGGGGCCTACCAATATATTTACGTATTTTAATATGGAACTCAGTTTGTTTATTTATGATAAAGGTTTGTTTTTTTTTTAATCTGTGGAACATTCACATGCTTGAAATGTATCACAAAAGTTCAGTTTACCAGTTGCAGAGATGCACAGTTAACCTGCCGCAGCCTCGTACTAAAAATGATTTCTTCCTTTTCAGAATCTTTAGCTTCGACTTGTCTAAAGAGATCTGATCGATACATCCAATCTCATTGTCTGCTCACTTTGTACTGTCACTGTCAGTTGCTATGCCTTTGTTTGCTTCTGAAGCAACTCTGTCATGAGTCATTACAGGTCTATTGTTGATTCTTGTCGCCTGCCTTCACAAAAGGACTGGTTTTTGATGACAGAGGATGTCAAATGAATCATGCCTTAAGTGGCGACTCTCTTCACCGTTTTTGAACGTGGGTTGTTCTATAAACCCAAGAGTTCAGTGCCAGACACAGAGCTTATCCAGTTCACACAAAAACGCACATTCCTCTGCTTTTTCTTGTTTTAATCTTAGCCCATGTACAGAATATGAGGAATCGGCATTTCAAGCAACGCAAGTTTATTCATAAGCCCCCTTGTCCAATTCATCCCAGGCACACACATAATCTTTTTTGCTCACATCAATGGGCAAAGTTTAAAAGTTTAGAGGCTATTCTGTTGGCAGTAAGGAAAGATTATAAAAAAAAAATATTGTGAGATATTGAGATTTCTGTATAAGGGACTGAATCTGTGAAATTCACACTGTGCTGCCAAGTTATCAGCAGTCAAATACGTCAGAGCAGAAAAATCCTCTCAAACTTGTCACAGAAATAAATGACCTATTTTTTTTTTTTTATTTCATCACATTAGCAGTGAATGGACACTGCTGTTTGTATGCGAGCTTTTGTCAGAGCTAGAAGAAACTTACAAACCTCACAGGGACTGAAAGCAATACACAATATGTCACTAATGAAAGAGATCTGGAAAAGTACAAAGCCTTTTCTGTACCACTTTAAACATACTGATATAGAAGTACCTTTTTCATATTATCTGGTACATATTTTCAGAGTGTCATATTACTATCCTAAATTTATACAAGTTGTTACAGTGCCTAAATAAAGTATAAGAATAGTGATCCAAGAAGGGAGACAAACTTAAGTTTGACTTTAGTCATGATTTTTCTTACATAGAAGCTCTTTTGAGATTGCTTGAGATCATATTAACAAATTAACAGAGCAAATATTTTCTTTGGATTGTATTTTAGTGAAGGTTCTCAGTTTCTAAAAGAATGAAACCTTTGAAAGTGAGTACTTTACAGTTTTAAATTTGAATATTTTCTTTCACTTTTGCTTTCTTGCAACAATAGTAAAAACTATGTTTAGGTGTGGGTAGCTTTAATTAAATATTTGCCACATTAGAGAACACAGAACAAGAAAAAAAAAATGAATGTGGCTACAACAAGTTTGCAAATGCAATATGACCCAATTAATTTTCACAACAACACTTTTATTTGTATATTTAAAAATAAATTTGGTGATGATGTGAATCCATCTGAACTTTTTCAGGCTTTCATCTAGTTGTTCATTTTAAATTTGAGTTAGAATCATCTCCAAAGCTGAGAAAAAGAAACTTAACAGTGCCCCGTCCTGAGACGCTCTCTGTACAGGTGAAGGGAGACAGAAGAGCACTAACCAAGCTTTCATCAATCCTGCTCTGTGTCTCCCACACCCAGGTCCATGACACAGTAATGGAAAAGGAGTCTCTGCAATCTGAGCGGTCTGCTCCTTGCCCTCTGCCGGTGTTAGACTTGTAACCAGAGCCGCTCTTATAACATAAACGATTTCAATTTTCATTATTACACCTGTTTTCTATCCTCAATCATGATTAGACTCACAAGGGGAATTGCTGAGTGGTGGGTCTTGTGAGAGGACCAACGCAGGGACACACAGGGCAATTTACAATTGATTATTATCCTGATATTCATGTTTTTGAACTGAATACCACAGCAGCCCAGTGAAAACCATTGATTTTAAATCAAAGCACAGCCATCCCTTGTATATGCCCTCTACCAATGTAATATTTTTTTAGTCACTTAATTTATAATAGTATTTTCTACTAAATTTTTTCTTGTATAGTATTTTTATCTTAACATATACTTTTTCTGCATGTTTAGTTTTGATGCCCTGAGGTAAATTGAACCAATTTGGATTCATAACCAACATCAATTCAGGGTTAGAGGTTCATTACGTGTCACAGATTTGATGAGAAAATGTTTATTTCAGTCATTAAAGAAGACTTGAGACTTAGAAAAAAATGGCTTGTGGAGATCTCTGATATTTCTACATGAATACTGATATTAATAAAAAAAAATTTAATAAGTCCATTTATGTTATCAAATGACTATAAAAATTTACATTGAGTTTTCTTTTGTAAAATTAATGTCTAAAAAAGGAGGAGTTATGACAAAGAGCTCTGTCCAAAAAAATAAAAAGATTCAGTTGTTTAACTTGACTTTTGAAATTGTATACACATCGGATTCAGCCACAAACAGCATCACAATTGTTAGTTTATGACTAATGTAAGCCTTATAGAAAGGAGCTATGTGACTTATTAGAACTCCACTGTAGGAAGGATATAAACTATATAAAAAGATTATTTTTAATGAATTTAAAAAAAATGATAAATACTTTTATGTTCCTGGTTGATCATGTTTGGCAATAGATGTGGTCCAGCCTGGAATGGTTGTCAGTCCATCATTCATGTACATACCTTACAGGTGATTTAATGTTAGCATGTCACCAATTCACCTAACATTCATATTTTTGAAGTGAAGGGGGAAGCTAAATTGTTACTCCATGCAAATTAAAGCAGCAAAGATCTAGCTCTGAGGCAAAAGTGCTAATCAGTGCACCAACTTTGAGGTAGAGGAGGGTAGGAATAAAATTTGGCACTACTTTAGAGCTATTTTAGTAATACAGCCTTTTACTTGCTTGTTTAAAAAGTACAATCAGAATTAACTGAGAAGTTTTTTTGACTGCAGGGAAATGGAGGAGCAGGAAAACAAATTTGCTTCCCCACATTTAAAATGGAGGAGCAGGTGTTCGGTTTGCTACATTGTTCAAGCACCTGTGGGTAGGAATATGTGTCTGTGTGTGTTGCACAGAAACCTACAGGGGAAGTTGTCTTCAAGAAATTGCTACAATAATGACACATTTCTGAAAGAGGATTTCTACAAAATATAGGAAATAAAACTGTGGATTTTTGGTCAAGAGGACATTTCAGATCAGCTTCAGGAGGGTTGTCATTTCCCTAAATAATGACTTCAAGAAAATCAAAAGGATTATTAAAACTTAGACTACTCTAGACAGAAGTATGATGTCACTGTGAGGGAATGTTTTTTATTCTTCTTCTTGCTTTCTCCTAATTCAATAGGACTTTGGGCAGGGTTTTTTGTTGAAGTATGTTGTCATGGAAACTCAAGATGCCAACATCTTGACCCTGTGTGGGTGCCCTTTTATGTCTGAGCAACAATAAAGTGCCCTGAAGACAATAAGGAACCCATTCAGAGTAACGTTCCATACAGGGCAATGCTGGCAATGCAGTCTATGCACCAAATTACCTTTCATTTATTTCTATGGCAGGCACTAATTAAATTAAATCAAACCAAGTCATAAAAGCACTCCCACAAACTTATAATGGATGCAAAGTGCCTGGACATGGACAAATTATGTATTCAGTCACTCTATTTCAAAAGCCTTCCTAAAACCTGCTTGAACAGCAAAACATAAATTACATCTTTATAAAGACTCATACATCATTTTCACATAGTAAAAAAAAAAAAAAAAGGTTAAATACATTTCAGTCAAATCATTGCATAATTCACAAGTTACATAATAATCCATATAACATGACTCTTCAGCACAGGTGAAATTGGAAGACAACGTACAGCTCAGTAAACCACACTGATGTCCTTCAGCACCCCCTGCAATCCATCAAAGTAATTGAGCCGTACGCCAAAATAAGAAGCAATAAAGGGGTTCAAGCCCCTTTTCTTCCCCTCACTGAATCAAGGCAGCTCTGAAATGTGCCCGACCTCTTAATGTTCTACCAAAGCTTTCAGCGCATCAAAAATAAAAATTATAAAAAAAAAAATAAAAAACAAAACAAAAGAAATTTATGTGTTCAACTCCTCTCTGCCACGATGTTTCATGTGAAGAGACCAGTGGGAGGACGTCTAAAAATGCATAGCAACAGTCTCTTTCTCTCCTGCTCCCTCTCTACCTCTCACATTCTCACACATGCACATTACCACAAACACACGTCTTCAGAAACAAATAAATACGCACAGAAATAGCACACACGTACCCCGCTCTCCAGCAGCCGTGCAAGGCTCTCCGGAATAATAAGAGCCCCGGCAGTGAAGAGTAAACTACCGGGCAAGTGATATAAATGGCCTCGTGCAACAGGAATTAGCCTGAGTTTGTGGTTCAGGATAAGTAGAGGGAGAATGTGGAGTCCAGCTGGAAGGCACTGGCCCAGTCTGGGGACTGCTCCTCCATGTTAGCCTTTAGGTCCTCGTGTTGTATTACCAGATTTTGCACCAAGCAGAGCATTAGGTAAAATAACTGTTCTTACAAAACCAACCATCCATTTCCTTCCTTGAGCTTGCAGGATGGTGCCTGCATGTGCAGCAGAGTGGAGTGCGCTTTGCTTGTTGAAACCCTGCAATTCTATTTCAGGCCATCCCACACACAGTGGGAGAGGAGCAGAAATGTGTCACCCTTTAATTGTAGCTTTTCAGGTCCTTGTGAAAATTTGTGCATCTGTAGGTAAGAGAGTCCCACTTTGGATTTCAGGAACACACCTCCAGCAATTAGCACATCAGGGATATGAATAGTAGTGTATGTGTGTGTGTGTGTGTGTGAGAGAGAGAGAGAGAGAGAGAGAGAGAGAGAAGATGAGTTTCAGAGACTGTTTGTGGATTATTTGGTTGAATGTACATTCCAGATCAGCACATGGAAATTATGTCCTTACAGCTTTTCGATGAGTAATGCAGACGACCAGTTCGACTGTGTGTGTGTGTGTGTGTGTGTGTGTGTGTGTAATGTTCCAACTCATATCACCAGCATTGCCACTTACTCCAAGCTTTTTCCTCAGTCTGTTCTGCTAGCTGAACTGCAGAGCTTTATTCCTATAGGGTCAACCCCCTTTCAATTAATTTCTTGTTAGTCCTGATCCAAATAAGCTGCGGTAAGAATTTAATCCTCATAACTGGATTATGAGCTGATTGGTGCTACAAGAGAGCTGTTTGTTACTGAAACGAAGAGTTGTGTAACTTGGGATGGATGGTGAAACTGACAGCCAATCAGGGCTGCTAAGTTAATGAGCAGTTGTGTTGTTAGAATCTCTAACTCGCCTTCAGCGCAGCGGCTGCTTTCATGAGTGTCCTTGATAATAATTTTTCCAAAGAGCCAACTGATCAACACCTCCTCTTCTCTGCATGTTCGGGTTAACAAACAAGATGGAGAGAAGCAGGAAGAGAATTTGCTTGAAAGACCGCCTTTTATAAGGTTCATCCTGTGGAGTAATGGTTTCCAAACTGCGGTACAAGTACCACTGATCCTACGTAGGCTGTCTTTTCATGGCAAATGGGCTGAACTTATGTGGCAGTGTTTAGTCATGCCAGTCACTTAAAGAGCTTTTATGGTAGCCGCACACATTCATACACAAATACACAGATCATTAAGCAACTTGGCATTAAGAGCCAGCATGAGGTGGGGGAGGAAACTGGAAGGTGAGTATTCCTCCCTGTGATCCACTGAAGCTTGTTGGTGGCAGTGGGTCGGACTAGTAGTCAGAAGGTAGTTGCGCATTATTGTTTGCATTGTCATAGTGTACAGTAAGGAACTATATCTTAGCTCTAGTGTACAGTAAGGAACTATATCTTCAGTCTACCAAGTACCACAAATGTTGGCAGAACAAAGTAAGAGTAGAGGGGGGAGGAGAGGACGATTGTTACCAACCAGTCCAACAAACAGTTTGTGATACAACTCCAAACACAACAAATTATACCGGTGTTAAAAATGGGGCAACATGGCACAGTATTTCTAATGCGACATTAGTACTGTGTTGTATTGATTTAATGAGATACAAATCAGAAGTATGAATAAACTGTTTTTGTGCTTTGGGAATCTCTGAGTTTAATATGTAAAGAAGCCATTTTTGACTAAAAAGTCAATTATGGTATGTTTTCCAACTTTAACTGCTAAATAAAAACAGAACTTATACTACAATTACAGTATAATCTTCAACCAATTGCAAAGGGTGAATGGATATACTTATTTATATCCATTTTTTTTTCTCACTATGACATAACACAATAAGCAGCAGAAGTCAAAACACTGCCGTACCACTGTTGTAAAAAGACTTTAGAGATGGAGATTGTTTAAAAATGTGGTATTTACAGAGCTGGTGCCTGTTGGCTGGATGACAGCCAAACTGATACATTTAAGCACATTTGCAGTTCACTATATTGTGTTTACTGTTGCTATAAAGAATACACACACTTTTTTGCTGCTTCTTCCAGCTGAAGTTATATTTGTTTACTCTGCTGTCAATAAGGATTCCTGTTTCAGTGCATGAATCTCAATGACTTTTTGATGCGTTGTGGTATTTGCTCAACTAGGACGACTCCAATACATCCAACATTCGTGCCATTATGTGATGTAGAAGCTTAAGACACTCTGTCAGAGTGCTTCCTTTCTGTGTGGCATAATGTCATCCATCTCTGGGAGAAACAGGGTAAAAATAGTAAAATAGTGAGCATGTGTTCAGGTAATGCTTGCATATTTGTGTGTACCGATATCCCTGTATAATTAATCAAGGATAACTGCGAGGTCAGCAGGGGAGTGGAAAGAGGCCAAGGGTTGACATTTCGGGCTGCTGTTGGTCCAGCAGAGAGGCTGACACACCACCATCAGTGGAGCAGTGGGTTACTGTTTGGGTCCTGTCAACACTGCTTTACTCTGTCACTGTCAGTAAGTGCAAATGCTGCTATTAAGCGTTAGGTAAAGAACACGCCATTGTATTTCAACAGGAAAATTGCAACTTTGATGCTTATCTGCAGACATGAAGGGTTGGAGGAATCAAGCTGGACATACCCTCCCCCCGCAGCCTACGGTCATTTTATTGAGATGATGGAGAAAGTGCCCGAGGTTTCCTCTAATTCCTCTAGTTGTATGTAGCAAAGAGTAATGTGGCACTGTTGCTCCCCTGCCTGCTACTACAATTTTTCCTCATGTACAAAAAAGCTCATTTGGGTTGTTTGAAAATATTTCTGGGCAGGAAAACTTAAATGAGAACCACCCATCACTCTTGTTAGGCTACAGCAGGTTGAAAAAAAGTAACCTGTTTTATAGTTTCATACATCCAACTGGTGCATAATGTAATCAAGCCATTTATTACCCATGTACTAAAAGTGTTGCATGTTAGTTTGCTTTCTTTGTATTCTTATAATTATTGAGATCATACAATGACTTAAATCTCATCTGTAATACAATACAACTGCACCCACCTTGTTCCTAGTGGTTCTGCTTTCTATGAGTTCAGTTAAATTATTTTTATTTTTTGTCTGTCACAAAAAATTACACACTTTCCTAAGATGTCCTTTCAAAGCTTGAATATGAAAAAAACATGCATATCCGTTATGCTGTTTGGGACTCCACTGCTAATCTCACAAAGATTAACCTGTGGCTTCAGTTTATGAGCGCTAAAGATGGATTATTCCTGCAATCAGTGGATTATTTCCCACAGACGAGGAAACAAGATAAAAGTGGCTGAAGAATCTAAATTTAACATGACCACCAAAACCCCAGCAGGTGCACTCTGAAAATCCTTTCGTCACTGCTAGGAAAATGAAAACAGATTAAAAAGATTAACAGCAATGCTGAGAGCAGATATCAGGTTTGGTTTTAGGTTTCAGAAATAAGTAATATAGTTGTGTCCTTCTATAATTGGAAATAATTTGTTAGTGGTTTACATTGTGGTGTTTCACTCACTTATCACTTTCTCAACCTACAAATGGGAATGACTCCATAGACAAATGTGTCACTAATGTCCTCTAAGTGATTTGAAGGCCTATAAATTACAATAAATGAATAAATTAAGGAATGAATTAAGTTTCATCTTTAGCTCTGATCTTGTCTGCATCAGTGTAGTTAAAAGATAAATTATGCTGACATGAATAAACAATCCTTTATGCTAATCTTTGAAAGATGAAGGGAGAATATTACCCATTTCAGATAATAAGGTTGCTGTTCTCATGTTCTTTTTTAATATTGGCTTTTTGTTTTTACATGTGGAAAATCTCCTTTTAGCCAAATTAATTTGCTCACTGGATTATGTTATATAGGAATAAGTAATTTTGTGAAAATTTGATAAAACCCCCTTTTTTCATTTATTTTGCTTCTGGACCCTATTCGTCCCATTAAATCTTCTGAAAAATGGCAGATCAACCCCCCCTGAACTATCTCCTGCTGGTAGGTTATATTTATTGGAGTCATAAAACCACATTTCCTTACAGAACATTATAGGCAGATAACAGAAAATTACTTTACATAATCAGCCAGCAAAGTGGTTTTAAATATACTCTTGTTATGTTGTCTAATCTTTTTTGTTAAATAGCCCACAGCAGTTCAGTTCATTTGTACCTTTAAATGCTTGGGTACAACAAAATCAAAACTGCAATAGTAGGAAATTAGAATGAGGAAAAATAACTGGTGCCCATCAAAATAACAATAAATAGTGAATAGCAGTGGTAGGAGTTTCATTTCTGGAATAAATAACATCGATTGGGTCATTTTTTTTTGTAGTGCGGTTCCATAAAACTGCTTTATTTTTGACTGAACGTTATGCCATCAGAATCTCACACCAACCTATTTCTTGTGTTTTGCTTGCTGCTGGGAGTGTTATCAAACACTTGCTCCTGCAGAACACTAAGGCAAACTGTCCTCGCTTACTCATTTGCATCAGAAGACCGGCCGAGGTGAAAAAGGGTGATACCAGATTTCATCCGTCTGCGGTCCTGTAAAATTGATTACATCAGTCGATTATGTAAGCGAGGGAATGAGATGATGAGCCATCAAATTAGTTCCAGTGTAGCTCCGGGTGCCAGCATGAAGGGTGCCAGTGTTGGCTGATGAAAGCAATATTTAAAAAAGGGTGGCAAAGCGAATTAGTTTAATTAGTAAAAGCAAAACTATAATCTAAATCCTGCCGCACTGCCACAGCTCCTTTTTTCTAGACATGAAAGGGCACATGGCACTGATTAGAAGTGCTCTGAGGGTGAGCTGGATATGTATGAACCTTTTCTAAGTCTTGCATGTGGAACGAGAAGAAAGCAGCATTTCTAAGCTGACAACAAAAAAACTCAGCAATTAAAGAGCTGCTTCACTTGTACACTGCAGGCAAATTTGCTCAAGTTAAACAGATTTCCAAATGCAAAACATAGATTTGATGTTGGTTTTGTTTTTTTTTTTTTTTTTTTTTTCTCAGATTCATATTTTGACTCTGACTGTTTCATGATTGTGATGGCAAAGCTTTATCTATACTCTCTTCTGGATGCAAACATCTGTGCGCTGGGGCTTTACATGCTGGATGTAAACTGCATGATTATGTCCCGAATATACTACATATCGTCGTAAGCCATTTTGAAAATGAAATTCACATTTCTTGCTTTCTCATACGAGTTAGACTTTAAGTTAGTCTCATTCTAAACTATTGTAGATACACCTGTTCAACAACTTGTTTGCATAAATAGTGTAATAACTAATCACGTGGCAGCAACACAATGGAGAATAAAAGGAATTGAAGTGGCTTCAACTTTGAATAGTCGTTGCCAAAAACAAACTGCTGATCTACAGGGATTTTAATACCAGATCATCCCTCTGGTTTACAGAGAGTAGTCTAAAGATGAGACAATTTTCAGTGAGAAGCTCTTGTGGGGACAAAAAAAAGCCTTGTTGATCTCAGAGGACAAAGATCAAACTGGCTTGAGATGATAGAAAAGAAAAAATGAGTTGATTCTACACAGTCACCAGATTTTAGTCCAGTAGAGCACCTTTAGGATGTGGTAAAACAGGATATTTGAGCCATGGACGCATATCTGACGAATCTGCAGCAGCTGCATGATGCTTTGATGTCAATATTGACCCAGAAAATATTTCTGGGACCTTGCTGAATCTGTAACATGAAGGATAAAGGCAGTTCTGATGGCAAAAAATGAAGAGTCTATCCTGGTACTAGCAATATGTATCTAAGAAAGTGGGCTTAGAGGATATACTTGGCCAAAAATTGGATTGACTAAAGCAGTACCCTGTTTTTGTTTGTTTGTTTTTTAAGTGGCTTTTGTTAAAATGGGTAAACTGAACCATCCTGTGGTTCTTGGAAGATGTGTCAAACACTGACAGATATATAGAAACTGTTTTAGCTGAAGCCTTTAGACCTCCTCCTGTACTACTGGACGTTCTGGTTCTTTGCAGGAGCGAGGCTGTTAAAATTTGCGAAGAGCTTCCATTATCTCCAGAGGAGTGAAGGAGAGGAACACATTGCTTCTGCTCTCAGCTTTCTGGTGCAGAATGATAAATGATCCGACAGCCTTCACAATCGCAGGAAAAGCAAGGCTGGCGAAAAATCCTGCTGCCGAGTCCGTAAAAGGCGTTGGCTGATTAATGACTGTATGTTGGACTAATAACTTCACTCAGTGTTTGTTTACTGTTACATAATTGCCTACATACAGCACTGACAGTGGCTGACAACTCCGAACCTGCTGAGACAATTAGAGTCCTCCTTTTGTTTGGCGTTTGTGTGAACAGGGAGTCAGTTTGAGACCTCCAGTGTTTTAGATTGCAGCTGTCTAATTACATAAATAATATTCCAGAGTAATCTCCATCTCCCTGTTCGTATAGGACGGCACTTTTTTAGTAAATAGAAAATGTAAAAACTAAAGACACGCTCTATAGAGGGAACGTACTGTGCCTCCAGAAAATATCTGCACGCCTTTCCATTTCCTTACATTACAGTCTCATTCTAAAATAAATTTGAGGAGTTTCTGTTTCTCTCAGAGATCTACATAATGGCAAAGTTAAAACATGTTTCACACATATCTCCACATTTGTTAGTATCTTACTTTCTAAACAGTCAAATCCCTGACTTCATATTTTGTTGAACCACTATTGACAGCAAATACAGCCTCTGGTATTCCTGCTTTTGTGTCTGTGAGCTTTGTTTTGGTATTTTCCCCATTTTCTTCTCTGTGGATCCTCTCAAACTCAGTCAGCTTGAATGAGCAGTGTTGCTTTCACTCATTTAGAGGACTTCTCAGAGATGTTCAATTGGATTTGAGTAATCTCTGACTGGACCACCAAAGGAAATTCACAGACTGCTTTGAAGTCACTCCTTTCTTATTTTGGCTCTGTTTATTGGGTTAACGTTAGGCTTAGAGATGTTGGGCTGGATGGATGGACGGAAACAGAGAGAGACAGACAGATAGATAAATAGAGATTTTTTAAATAAAAGCCAGGGAACTTTTCTTGTAATCATCTCATCTCAGATTTGTTTTGGCAAAATTCAAGCAAGGCACTATTAGAGTTCTGCCTGTACATACCCTGAAAAGACAAAGAACTGAGTTTCATCTTCCAAGGGGTCAAGAATAAAATTACATAAAACTGTCCTTGGTGGCCTTGTTTGGGAAGTGCTTTCAGCTTATTTTTCCAGCATGTTTTCAGGGCAGGAATTGTTTTTATGCATGGTGTCTGAGAAATGTGATTCTGGAGTGCCTATGTTGGGAAAGGACGTCCAGAGACTTCTATAAATCAGAAACGTTTGTTCTTGTAAAGTATCACGTCTTTGCCAGAAAGAACTATGTTCTTGTACTGGCAGCCATGGAGGAGAGAAAACATTTTAATGTTTTTGCTGAGAATGTATTGGCCTTAATGGACCGTTCTGTTCTCGCTTTACTCAGTTTGATCAGATCCCAAGAGGATCCTTGTCGTTCCAAGCTTCAGTTTGTGAATAATGGTGACTGCTGCAAACCCTTTCTAGATTTGTTTCTTTCCCAAACATAATTTGGCTTCTGAATTCCCTTTATTGCTTCGAGACCTTGTATAGACTAGTGTGCTTCATTTCAAATCAGTCCATTCAGTTGAATTTACAACAGCTGGACTCCAGTCAAGATACAGAAACATCTTAGGGCTGATCAGTGGAGATCAGATACACCTGGACTCTGTTTTGAGTGTCAAAACAAGAGGTCTGATCACTCATCTATCTTTTACATTTAAATATTTGTATTGTTTAAAGATAAACAAAACCTGCAGTCATATTGTCATTATTCCCTGATTATTGTAGAATTCTTAAAAAGAAAAAAAAATCAAAACCCAACCATATTCAGAAGAAAAGAAATGTGAATACTTATTGCGCTGCACAAAGAGAATAAATATTAGTTTGGCATTACTTTTTCATGGTGTTTACTGGTTCTGTTCTGCATGTTAAGAGTTAATAAAGCCGCGGTCCAGCTCTGTGCTTCAGCTGAGCACCTTCTCTCATGTCAGCTTTTACATAAATAAGAGCTTTTCCTCTCCATCATTCGCTCTCCTTCTCTTTCTCTTATGCACACCCACACAGAGCCTGTCAGAGGCACATGAGGATGGGTGGAGGAAGGAGAGAGGTGGGTGAAGCATGACACGTGAAAAAAGGAGCAGCGTTGCTCTTAACACTGAATCCGCAGCCCTTTATCTGTTGTTTCGCAGTATTTCTTGTTCTGTCCCTCTTTTTCTCACAAAAACCATATGTTTCCAAGTGTAATCCCTCTCTGAGGAATTCTAGCTATTGTGAATTTTTTTCTCCTCTCTTTGCTCTGAAAATTACATTATACTTGTGAATATCTGCCCTCTCCTGGCAAAGAGATTTTGAATAATCTCATTTAATTCGTGTGTAAATGAGGGCTCCGCTAATTGGTCTGAATGGAAGGAGATGAAAGTGACGGTAAAAATATCAGGTTCAGTGACAATTTGGGCTCTGTGAGCCGTAAAAAAAAAAAAAAAAGGTTACAGCAGGTACATTATCCTTTGTTTAACCCGGTCCTTGTACATGCTAGGAGAAAAGCTCAGAAGAAAATTTTTCTCAGCAGAGATGATGGCTAGAAATAAGAGCTATTACTTTCAGGTTTGTTTCTTTGCTTGTACTTTCGTGTTACATCAATAAAGTCACACATTTCTGCAGATACTCGTGGATGGCTGTTGTTCAAGACTTTGCACACCAATTGGTTGCCATGGTAGCTCGCAGGGTTTTTTTTTTTTCTTCAGCTGACCCACAGTTAGATGGTTAGATGGCTGCTGCCTCACTAAAAACACTTCAGATGAGCTGTCTCCTCATCCATGTAAAAGTCGCTGCACCTGACTGAAATTGCTTTTATCAGTGTCAGATGTATGGAAATAAAATTGGATTTTTCTCAAATTGAATGCATCTTTAAAGGTATCAGGCACTTTTTGTAGAGTGGCCAAAAAGAGATTTCTTTTTTTAATTTCTAATTTTAACAATGAGACGCTTTACTGAAACTGGTTCTTTCCTTTGTAAGTACAAAGTCAATTTCAAGTCACATAATTATGATGTGTAGTCAAGGTTCTCAGGAACCTCAAGTCTAGGTTATTACAAACTTACTCACAGCCCTTCTTCTTTTTAAAATTTTACACAATCACAAATTATAATATTTTTCATTAGATTGTATGATAGCCCAAAACCCAGTAGTGCATAATTGTGAAATAAAAGGAACATGATAAATCATTTTTATGTACGATATTCTTGCTTAAATCTGTCAATAACTGAGACACAAAAAAGTAAACAAAAAGGTAAGATTGCATAAAATGTATAGTATATGTGCAGTAGAGCAATTCAAAAACAGGGCTTATGCAATTTATAAATTAAGAGGCGTAAGTGTTAGTGTTTATATGTATATTTGAGTATGTTTCATACACCTTTTAATATAGTGCCATTAATTTGTAAGAGATGAGCCCTGAACTGACCCATTAAAACATTGATATTTGATCCCAACTTACTGTTAATTTTATAATAAAATGCATGTATGAAAGAAAAAGGTTCTAGTATCAGTTTTCTGACTGTTATGCTAATGTTAAACTAGTCTGTGCAGGTAGGATATTTTAGTACCTTTAACAATCTATTTTTTCTGCAATCATCTTCTCCAATATGAGCCCTGCAGGCAACATTTATTAAAAGATTATGTTTTTTAAGACCTCTAGTTTGTTTTAACTAGTTTGACAAACCACTATGAAGAGTCAAAATTACACTATATTAGAGGAAACACAAACAGCTTTTTGATCTTGATGTGATCAACAATGTTCTACTTTTACAATATAAAAGCTTTAATTTATCAGCAATCGTTACCTTCTGACTGCTTCAAGAATTGGTTAGTTTCTCAGAGGGAAACAAGTTTAGTTGTTTGCATTCTACAACTTGGCCACTAGATGTCACTAAATCCCACATGTTCCTCCTTTAACAAACAAAAGTGTCAGTTTCACATTTTCTCTTTTTCTGCTTCATTGTCTCCTCTGCTTTCTGTCTTGCCTGATACCTGGAGATTAATATGAGTGTAACGCCTTAAAAAATGGCTTAGTTAGAGAAGAGGAGAGGGGTGAAGTCCCACTGTGTTGAAATCTTCTTGGCAGCTGTGACATATAAAAAGGCCGTGACGCATCATTCCATGCTTTAAATGAAATTAAAAGTACATAAATAAGTTGTCACCATTAGCGTTACTGCACATCTGACAGATCATAAAATACAGCAGTAGGCTGGCAATGCAGCTGTGCCTCTTGTCAGGTCTATTTGATGCTGTCTCATTTTGTTAAATGCCTGCTGTTCCTTCTTATGATCTCTCGTCGTGCATCTTCTTGCCTTCTTTCACCTGTACTAAGGAGGATGGCAGAAGAGGAGGTGACAGTAAAAGATCATGTCATGGTCAGAGTGCAAATCCAAATTAAACACGACTGATTTTGTGCACTAAACCAATAAACATGAACAGAAACATAGAGCCTGACACTAACCTCTAAATGCTATCAAAGTTTACTTTAGTCCTTTGAGAATCCATTGCTGTATCGATTGAGTTGCTCATCATGTTCATAGAGGTTTGACGTTGAGTAAAATCTGTGGGGGATGGTGTGTTATAGTTGTAACACACCATCGTTGTTGTGAGAAGCATTCAGATTTTATGCACCACAAATCTGGAACAAACTTTCAGAAATGTCAGAGATACTGAGGCACTAAGTTCCTTTAAATCAAGACTAAAACCTCATTGCTTTTGAGATGCCTTTGATTAATAATGACTGGAACATTGATTCATTTTAGTCTTCAATCAATGTTTGATAATGATTACTCTTGATTTGACGATGGTATTTACCATCTACCTTTTTGCTGAAATGTGTTACACAAACATCCTTGACTTGATTTGACTATACACTTCAACAATGTAACCATTTTCCTCAGAATTTATTTATTTTTAACCTCTGTTAGTGTTGCGGACGTCCAAAGGGGAGTCCAAAACCAAGAAGTTTATGTAGGTTACGTTCACTGAAACTGAGAGGGTCCTCTTCCTTTAGAGGTCTTGCTGTTTCAATGTCACTGTACTTGGAATACACATGCTGTTGTCCATCTCAAATGCAGATTTAAATGAAATCAAAACAATACTCCATTTTTTTTTTGAGTGAAAGAAAACACTGAAAATTACTGATTTTGAACATGAGTGGCTGGATTTAAACATATAGAGTGGATGAATATAGATTAATCCACACAGAGGTGGATGAATCAAAAATATTAGGAATATTCAACAAGAAAAAAAAAAATCAACAACCTTCCATCACAGAACTTCAGCCTTGGTTCAGGATTCTCCTAGAAAGTACTCCTCCCCTAGTGGGGAAGCCTCTGGGGTAACTTTTCAACCCTAGTTATCTGATTTGCTTTTAGTTCCTGCTGTAGAAGCAACAAAGGGAGAAAGTCCAAGAAAAGTAACAGAATCCTGCAAAAGGTGACTCAATTGAAAACCCTAAAGTCTAAAGCTTTCCATTTCATTAGATCTCATAAAGTGATTTTATTAACTTGTGTGAGCTAATGTAAAACTGTACTAAGTCATGAAATCACTGGATGCTGTCCAGCTTTGTCAGTTTCTGTATAAACCTTTTTTTCCCCCTGAAATATAAAACTGTAGTTACTTTCATACACCGAACTAAAGCAAACAGGAAACCAAACAACATCTCACTCCAACTCCATGAGCAACACCGTAAATAAACCTTTACAAGTGCAATATTGTTCTTTTCCCCTCAGTGTTATAATCCATCTGTCAAAAAAAAAAAATGTCCCAAAATTAGCCCCCTCCAGGAAGTAGAACTTCACAACTTGCCTCCCCCTGCGTGAGTTGCTGGGTAAGAACAGAGGAGTGTGTTTGTGACAAACCGGTCGTGCTTGCGAGTGTGTATTACGTCAAAAAGTCACACTCATCAGCGGCCTTCTGTACAATGTGACTGTTCAGTCAAAAGTTTGAGTGTGAGGATGACACGTTGCTTTGGAGCTGCCGGGCACGGAAGCTGTCTCTGTTTAACAATGCACAGCGGAGACTTACAGTACATCTTAATAGGCGGAGTGCAAGGGGACCATTAATCTGAGCACTGGTGCAAACAGTGATGTTGTCATCTCCTCAAAGTGTTTGCAGAGAACATGCCACAGCCTTCTCTGTGAATTTGCTATGGCTATGCAACAGAGAAACAGGATGAACATTGCATTCATTTCAATCCATTAACCTCCCTACACTTGGATTTTGTTTGGAGTTTCATTAAATCCAGATTAATGGAAGCATTAAAGTGTTTTGCTGGCGGCACACTACTGTCACAAAGTATAACTCATCTTTTTATTATTACAGACTTTTGTTGGCTTGGACAGTGTATGCTAAAAACTGTCTTTGTGACTTGAAGTTAGAGTGAGAAGATCATTTCTGAAGTTCAAAGCACAATTGTGAGATCTTAGCTGTAGCTTCACAACCCAGCTGAGTTCCTCTGTAAATAAATATTAAAATCTCACCCAAAATACTAAATAAACCTTGCTTCACAATTCCTTCAAAGCAACATATTTCCTACCACTTTTTTTCCCCTTTCATATAACATTCCATTAATAGGTTTGGGGATGTATACTCCATCAACAACCAGTTTTTGCTAAGCCTACAGTCACTGTCTGTTGAATGTCAGCATTTTCTCCATGATCATGTTGGCCATAACCAACCATTTCTCCATTAACAATTGTTTGTAGTTACGCAATGTTTCCAGAAACAGAATTGTGGGTATTTATTAGCTGTGATTTATCAATCTACCCATCCATTAATTCTTCCATTTCAACAAGCATATAATCAGATGTAACCAATACAACTAAGATAGATCTAAATTCTGTTATGTTTAATTTAATTCAGTCCTACTTCAGTGCGGTCAAACTTATATTTAACTGCAATTTTCTTGAAATTATAATAATCAAAGAAGCACAGTAGATTGAATGAGATATTTTACTGTGCAGTAACCTTCTTCCCTAGAAAGCATGTGGAGACAGTGGAAAGAAACAACCTTTTCTTAACAGGAAGCAAGAAGTTATAAAGGAAAATTAGTTTGAACTTCCAATTTAACAATCCCATTTGTACTATCGGTTTTTGTTAGAGTTTATTATTTTCCAAGGATAGTTCTTTGTTTTCTGGTAGTGATAAATGATACAATAAATGTAGATAAATATAATTTCTAAGAGCTCAGATAATACATTAGGTGAAAGATCGTTATAGTAGCTTCTAGAAGTTACTAGAAGTTGCTTCTAGTAACTTCAAGCTAGATGAGCTTGTGATAGAGATTAAGAGAAAAGGGGCTGAGAATCTGTTGGCCTCAGAAGCACACCATGATGCAAAACAAATGCCATTTTCACCCTGATATTGTCAGTGCCAGAGTGTAATTAGTACTTGATTTCAGGCTTTCCAGTATTGTACCCCTGATCTCATTCCTTGCCATCACAGTAAGTCATGTTTGAACTGATGTCTACTCACTCAGTCTCTGTGCACTAATGACAAAGAGCCTCAGGCCAGGCTAGACGCTCAAGGTTACTCCCCTGCGATCCGTCTTCACAAAGAAATCAGCAACCCTCATCTTAGAGAAATAAAGAAAATCTAGATCTGCTGGGATAGAGGCTGACTCACTGGCTCAGTCTGTTCAGATGTCTTCTGTTTCTTGGCCACAGCTTAAGCCGCTCCCCCCGAAGCCCCCACTCTGATTTCTAATCTTTAGGAAATAGTATTATTGCCTGAAACTATAACAGAGAAGAGCCGTCTGCTTGTTTCGAGAGAAATCCTTTTGATTCGCGGATGTCAGGCCCTGTTCACAGTTTCTCACCTGCCATCATCTGCTGTTGTTTCAGTCAGTGAACTGCAAAGACCTCGATACGTGACCTGCAGACATAACAAAGGCCTCGTCTGCTGCTGTGTTTTCTGCACTGACATGCCTGATCGCGCTCTCTGATGATATCCAACAACCTGAAGTTAAACGATCTCTTTCAAATGTTAAGTCATATATAATTCTGATGATGCTACGTTTTCATTCCAATGATCTTCTAATACCTATCCACTCAGCGGCTATTAAATTAACAACCAACAGGATGTAAACACGACTCAATCTCGTGTTCGATCTTGGTTCGCTAAATATTCCTGCTGCCTGGAAAATGACTTGCATGTCGTTTTCATACTTTGGTGGTGGAGGCGATGCCTATTCCTGTTAATTATTCATAAGTCAGTAATGTGTGCATCTGTTCTCCTCTCAGACAGAAAGAAGGAGGAGGAGAAAAGCAAACTGATCATCTAAAGATAAATTAGATTGCTCTGCAAGTTTTAGGGTTATATTTTGGGGTGATATGCGCCTTTTTTTGTGGGAACTCAATGGAAACCAGGGAGATGTTACTCCTTATCTGTGTTGGAAAGCTTAAAATATATTTCCAAATAAGAATCCAGATTGAATCATGCCCTTTTTGACTGCATGTGTTTTTATCTGGGACCTGCCATTGTGATTCTGATCTCAAGGGTGCAGAGAGAAGCATTTTTAAGGTAAATTTTCAACCTAAAGGGCTTTGAGCTGAAAAGGTGTATTTCTTTGAATCTTAAGCGATCACTATGGTAACACATGGTGAACACCTAATCTGTTTCAGCTGAGAAAAAGAAATCTGCAACCTTTCCAATGATTCTTTTCCTGATGATATCCATATATTCATTCTCGCTGAATATATTATGTCTGCAGGTTAATTATGGCACCAACTGAAGCCGACTTACAGGCTATAACACAATCAGAATGTTTCATGTTGCCACGGAATCACAGATTGTCCACATTTAGTGAGGGAGGCAGAAATGGCATAGTGAATGACAAGGCTTTTTTCATTTGATCCTTTTCCACATAGAAGTGTATTTTTACCACAGTCTGCAACATCTTAAGCCTTTTGTTTACTTAAAAACCAAAAATCAATTATCACAGCATTACAGTCCCCAAATCTGGCGTTTGTATAAGAGTGACAAGAAAAAATGCCTCTGTTGAAAAAAGTTCTGTCCGCGAATTGCCAGAACCTTTATTTGTTTTTATTTTAGAAAATTAATCCAGCAACTCATCCTGAACACGCTTTTTCACCCATGAAACATGGACGGGAAAAATAACATTGTGCTGATGCTTCGGCACAGACAGGAGGACCGGTCAGAGCTGATGGATAGATAGATAGAAGGAGCTAGACGCAGCGTAATAATAGAAGAGAAACTAATAGATGTTAAACAAGACATGAGACTGGGATAAAGGTTCACCTTCAAGTCGGAGAAAGACTCTAAGCAAACAACCAGAGCTACGTGATGGCTTAGATCGCAGCATATTTATTTGTTTGAAATAACTCAGAGTTCAGAGTTAAATACAACAATATGTTGCGAGACTTATAAATTACTGTTCAGAAATGCAAAGATGAATCAAATAACCTCTCAGTTTTTTGTATGCAAAGTTTGTAGAAATATACTATAAACAACCAGGGGTCAGAATACAAATACATCTTTCCAGCTTTTCATTTCATAGTTATGACTTTTGCTTTTGTTTGTAGCATAAAACCCTTAAATTAGACGTAAACATATGAAATTGTTACATTACAGGAAAGAGTTAAAGGGATGTAAATACTTTCGATGAAAAACCAAACAAAAGGAAACATTAGAAAAAATATGCCTAAACTAAATGAAGTTATTTCCTAATAAATGTAGGAAATTTTCAACTTTACGTTTCATAATTATGTCCCTACCACCACAGATACTAGCAGAAGAGATAAAGTCAGTCACAAATGACGAGAGAAGTGAAGTTAGGAGCCTTTTTTTCTGAAAGGAAACATTTTAGAGCTATCACTTTAAAACAGCTCATGTAAATGATTTTTTTTTTCTTTTTAATACGGTAAAATGCCAGTTTTACATGATGAAAAGGGTTTCCCAAGGAGCTGTTGGAGTCTTTGTGAGCTGGTGTCCTCTCTTCCTGATCCTCCTTCAGGAGTAATTTATGTTCTGAGATTAGACGGTGAAGGACCTACGTGATTGCAGACAGGAGAATAGACGAAGCAATGAGGCACAAATAAGACCAGTCATGACAATATCTGTCACCATAGCTTCGACGGTGAGAGGAGTGCAGAAACGTTTTAGGTCTTCCACCTAATTTCTCACACTGGTGCATTTATTTTGTAATTTTTGAGTGACACGCTCCTGTCTATTGCCTCCACAGGAATACCTGTGTCCACTAAACGGTTGTGTGTGGAAGAGCATGTTGTGACAGCCATGTCTCTGGAGATGGAAAAGACCATCACCAAGCTGATGTATGACTTCCAGAGGAACTCCACCTCCGACGATGACTCCGGTTGTGCTCTGGAAGAGTACGCTTGGGTTCCCCCCGGCCTCAACCCTGAGCAGGTATGAGCTCCATGATATTCAAGCTGCATTTTACGCTTGGTGCTTCATGAGTTGTTGCTGTTTTTCATTCTGACCACGCAGACCATATAAAATAAGTCAAAGCAATGGAAATTACTTATTCATCTGGTTTATCTAATTTGCAACACTTTCCTCACAATCTGAAGCTGTAAACAGGATTGTTTGACCAAAAGAGAAAAAAGCACATCCTGGTTGTTTTATTTCACCTTGTGTGTATTATTTCCTTTAGGTTATAATAGGAGGAAGAGAATGGGGCGGGATGTTCAATTACTAGGACTGAAATATCAGACATTTTATTGAAAAATACTTGAAGGGACATTTTTCAGCTAACAAGTTAAAAACTAAACGTATATGTAGGAAAATGTAGTGCCAGACAGAATGATAGTCTGAAGGGAAAAATGTGGATAAAATGGGCCATTTCACACATTGTTAAGAACAGCGAACTTTGATTAAAAAATATATTGAAGAATGGGAAATGATAGGCAGCTCAGTGAAAATGATCTACAAGGTTTTATAATGGAAACCAAAACCAGAAAGAGGTGGAGGAAAATGGAAAAGCACTACAATGGATCAAAGGATAGCCTGAAATGGCAAAAACTCTGTAATGGTCAAAAAAGGTCCTTTGCGAGTTCTATAATATAGGCACCTCTTTGAGAAGCCAAGCGATCTGCAATAAGTGCCCGCAAAGTTCCATTGTTGGAAAAATCACTTCCTCAAGATGTTCCAGATTGTCAAAGAACACACTCTGTGGCCAAGGGAGAAATAGCTAAACATAGAAATAACTATATTGTCATATGCTCAGAAAAAGAAAATCTGGCAATGAAATGTGTACTCCACAAGCTCCCTTCAACATCATCTTAAAACATTACTTAAACTAAGAATAAGAAATCACAAGTAAGTAATTATTAATAATAATAATTCTAGGTTGAGGGGCACAAACTGAATTGAAGTCACAGTTCAATGTAAAACTGTACTGATCAGGCATCATGCTTTGAGGACTTTTATCAACCTGTCCATCCATCCATCCATCCATCCATCCATCCATCCATCCGTCCGTCCATCCGTCCGTCCGTCCGTCCGTCCGTCCATCCATCCATCCATCCATCCATCCATCCATCCATCCATCCATCCATCCATCCATCCATCCGTCTGTCCATTTATCCATTATCCCCTGATTATGTGAGATCCAATCAACTTTTTCCAGCTCTGATCAATTTTATTGTCTGAACATGGCTGTAGGAATGAAACAAGTAGTGACGTTTCATTAGTGGGTAAATTTTAATTATGCTTTTGCTAGCCGGAGCTCAGTCTGTCCTTTATTTTAGTGAAATTAAAGTAATCGGAGTCAGTGAATGTTGGTTTGAATCTTATTGGAAATTCAATTTAGTTTATCTGAGCTTGCAGACACTACAGCTCCCTGTTTGTATCTATTTGCATCTTAACAGCCTTTTAATGCCATGCCTAACCAAGGTAATTGAATTAGTAGAAACCATCTCTACATCTTTAGTTTGTTTTTATTTTTCTCTTTAGTTTGTCTGTAGTTTTTGCTTTGTGTGACATTAACATGCATACATTTCTTCAACAGTTTCAGCTACAAACCATGTTGTCTTTGTTCCATAAGAGAAAGACACTAATACAACAGGCCACCTAGGGCTCTGTTAACAGATGACAGGAAGCCTGATAACAGTGATTTTCTCTAGTCAGCCATCTTGACAGGATGCTGAAAGAGGCTGCAGCCTCTGTCATCCAGCAGGAGGTGGAGGCAATTGAAGCTGCCTGTTTCTCTTTTAATGCACTTGAATGTAATGATTTTTAAGCCTGTCACTTCTGGTGTCTCTCCATACAATGCCATTAAAAAAGGAAATAATCATGTGTTAAGGCTCATTGAGCTGTCAGGAATCAAAATCTCCAAATTTGTCTACACTGAATCTATCATTAGGATTCAGCTGTGTTCCAATTGTCTTTCTAAAAGATTTTGTTTCCCAACTTTGGACTTTTGCTCAAGCATAACTTTTAGGTTAATGATAATTTGATTACTAAAAGACACAGTAGCTTGCGTGAGATGACTTAGGTTTATTAAGGTTCATAAAGCAATCTTTGTTGTCTCACAGTCCGTCAAAAATCTATCAAATTGGCAGTCTCTAATATCAATCCATCTTAAGATTGTTTCTTGACCTTTGCGTTAAGTGATATTTATCAAACATTTAAAGAAGAATCAGGGGTTGTTTTATTTTTTATAGAACAGTTTTGTGTAGTTTTCAGGCTTAAGATTTATTTATTTAAATTAAGAATAATAATGATTCAACAAAAGTTATAAAAAATTCTACAGGAAGTAGTAAAGAATCCATCCATCCATCCATCCATCCATCCATCCATCCATCCATCCATCCATCCATCCATCCATCCATCCATCCATCAGTCTATTAGAGTAGCAGGAAGCTAGTGTTTCTCTTCAGCAAGCAATTTTATTATGAAATTTATTATAACCATACTAAAATCTGTTAACTAGTGATTTCATTAAACGGAAGGCATAAAAACATTTTTTCTGACTTACTATTCTACTATAGATACGTTCAGTTCAAGTTCCTCGAGATCTATGCTCTGATGATCCATAGCTGCAGTCTTTTATTAATTTCTTTCTGATTTTCGTCCAGAAACCACTGCCACAGTTTAATTACTTCCTAGTTTGGTTTGCTATACATCCTTTTGTCCTCCCTGCTATGTTCTTGATCCCTTATATTTCCACTGTGTGTAAGCTTCACCTTTTCATTTTAAGAAAGTTTTTTGAACATGATGTTGCCTTCATCCTGCTTGTGTTCGGGTCTTCCATGACCAGCATTGGTTTTTCAGTCAAAGAACAGACCGGATTTGCTCTCAGGTCAGCTTTATAACAGCTGTTGATTCACTTTGTGACTCACAGATTAGTTCTTATCCAGGTCATTGGATGTCTTAGTGCTTCCTCATTTTAGCATCAGGATTGCTCCTAAATAAAAGCACTGAGTGACGTGGCACACACGTCTGAGGTGGGTGCAGGGGAAGTGGTTTGCACGCACCAAAGTAGTCACACACTGTGCAGCATGAAATCCAAAGAAAGGCTCATTGGTGGATTATTTTTTTCTCTGACAGAGTCAGAACACACTTGCTTTTGGATGAGTAGACATCAGGAAGAGCTGAGTAGCCAATCAGGAGTCAAGTTGGGATAATGTATAGCGCAACATCTTGGTGCAAAGTCAATAAATTGGAGAACTATGTTGTGCTAACTACAGTATTTTATTCTAAAACAAAAGTCAACAATCATTAACTGTTGTCAAAAAATACCTCAATATTGAGTATGTATTCTCAGATTTTAAATTTTAATTTTTAATATTGTAACTGATACAGTATTTCAAAACCTTCTAAGTTTTAAGATAATATTAAAAAAAAAAATCATATTTTGACCAACACTTTAAAGTCAGCCTTAAATGACCTGGAATAAAGCAGTTAGTGCAGGTGAAAGGTCAACCTGGGATTTTTAATAATAAAAGAGATTCTTATATTTCTTGTTTTTACCTCAAAAAACATCTACAAATCATTTTCAGGACTTGAAGATGATTTGATTCATTTTCGAATCATTCAGCTAAGATTTGATGATTAATCCAGAGGAAAAAAAATAGCAGATCTTCTGAAAGTTTGTTCTAACACAAAAATAATGAATTTTTCCTGATCCATGTATTAGTGCATTAAATCAAATTAGTTTCTGAGTGTCACAAGCAAACAGATCAAAACTGAAATGAACACTATTCATTATTACTATAGCATTATGTGTAAACATTAAATTAGGAAGATCAATCATGCACTGCTTGGAGAATAAATTAAGTTAATTTAGAATTGATTTTGCCAAGAAAAATGCATGAGGCATTTTTACAATGATAAATTATTTATGAAACTAATCACTAAATGATGCACAAAAGAAAGATTTAATTTAGTTATGTATGTGTATCACCTGTTCTCCAGAATGAGAATGGAGGTTATGCAGGAGAAAAAGAAATCATTACTTCTTAAACCTTACTTTTTCATCATTGCATAGTACCATATAGTACAGCATAGCATAGTATAGCACAGCATAGCATCGTACAGTATAGTATAGTATAGTATAGTATAGTATAGTATAGTATAGTATAGTATAGTATAGTATAGTATAGCACAGTGAAGCATAGCATGGCGCAGCACAGTATAGTATAGCATAACATAGTATAGTATGGCACAGTATGGCACAGTATAGCACAGCATGGTACAGTATAGCATAGCATGGTGTGGTGTAGTGTGGTACAGTACAGAATGGTACGGTACAGTATAGCATAGCATAGCATAGAACATCACAGCATAACATGGTATAGCATAGTATAGTATAGCATAGTATAGTATAGCGGAGCATAGTATGGTGTAGTATAGTGTAGTGTGGTGGGGTGTGGTATAATGTGGCACAGCATAGTATAGTATACTATACTATAGTATGTTATGGTATAGCATAGTATAGTGTGGCATGTTGCAGCACAGTATAGTGTAGTGTGGCATAGTACAGTATAGCATAGCATAGTATAGCACAGTATAGCATAGTATAGTATAGTATAGTATAGTATAGTATAGTATAGTATAGTATAGTATAGTATAGTATAGTATAGTGCCTTTTGCTCCTTGCAGGGGAAAGAAAGGCACCTTCCTTTTACAGTAATTTTCCACCCCAGTGATTATGTAAACTTAATCTGAAAAACTTGACTGAGCACAAACAATTTTGATTCGGTGGCCAGTTTGCCTAAAATCAGACAAGCGACAAGATTGCTTTCCATCCCAAAAGTGTTTACCTCTTGAGTACCAATCAGCGTTTTCTTTATTTCACCAACTAACATGCAAATACAAGGGGAGGTTCAGGACAAGGACACTGAGTGCTGCTGCATGATGAATTCGAACTGCAGTGGATATGCTGAGGGTATGGGTACGCTGAGATTTCTTTTAAGCAACGTGAATATTAGCTGTTAAAAGTTTAAAGAAGCTCATTCTGTTCTAGGGTGAGTCTGCAGCTGCAGGAGCACAGAGCTCATTGTGCAATCACTTTTAACTCGAGACGCTGACCTCCAAGGATAACAGTTATTGAGGGAGAAACATAAACGGGTCCTGTTGGCATGAAGGGCACACTAAATTCATTTAAATGTAATTTCAGATTAATGTAAATGAGTTTGTTGCATGAATTAATGAAATAAAGCAGAACATGTAAACTACTTTGCATTCAATTCAAAGCAATGGAACTGCACACAACATATTCAGTGCCCTTGAACTTTAATGTCCTTTGTAGAGGGTTTGCATGATAGACCATTGATAAGTGGTAGATAATTGTGAAGGAGGAGGAAAAGGATTTTATTTTCCATAAATACAATTTATTTGTGTTTAACATTTAGAAAATACATTGTAAAAGCATATAGAAACTGTTATTTGTTTTACATTTTCTTCTTTTCTACTAAATAGCTCAATTTTAAGTTTTGCTACAAATTCTCAATTAGACCTCAGCCAGTACGTTGACATATATATGAACTATCCCATTGTTGTTCTGCTCTGAAAGGTGAACCCTCATCCCAGCCTCAAGTTATTTGCAGCAGCTAACAGGTTTCCATCCAGGATTGTTTTGTTTTTACCTCCACCCATCTTCCTATCAAGTCTGACCAGCTTCCCTGTTTCTGCTGAAGAAAATTATTATAACTTGACAATATTGCCTACACTGTTTCTAAAACTGCCTTAACTTTGAGACAATTCATTCTTCCCCTTCAGAATAATGTACCGCTGTGTTAGTCTGCCAGATAAAGTCCCATTAAAATACATTGAAGTTCATGCTATTAATGTGGGAAAATGGAAAAAAAGTTCCAGATCCTTTTGCATACCATTATATGCTAAGATTAGTTGTCATTAAGGCTCTTTCTGCTATACCTATTATGATTTGAAATACTTAAAATTTACACTGCATTAGAAATTTATGTAAATTGGCCACTATGGAGTGTCCATCAGTTACAGTTCTGTCTCTGTCCTGCAGCTCAGTTCTTCTCCTCTGTTATCCATGAGCCTCCTAGCTAATATATAACTTATGATGTGAGAGATAATCAAGTACAGAGGAAAGGAGGATAACTCTGAGTCTGACTTCATTGGAGGTCCAAGGATAATGTACCAAATATAAACATGTGCTTTGTTTCAGTGGTCAGACATCTTACAAAATGGTTAAAAATAATAGATATTAATCTTGTCTTCCAGAAATTGGGAATTTAAATGTTTTTGCTTTGTCTGTTTTAGGTGCACCAGTATTATAATTCTTTACCAGAGGAGAAAGTACCATACATAAACAGCCCAGGAGAGAAATATCGCATCAAGCAGCTGCTTCACCAGTTGCCCCCACATGACAATGAGGTGAAATACACTTTTAGCCATGAAATGACAGATTTTCTGTTTTAATGTTTGAACGTTGAAGATGTCTGCTATTTGTAGTTTTTATGTCGCCCGATGGTGATGATGAGCTGTGATGTTTCAGGTACGTTACTGCAACGCACTGGACGAGGAAGAGAAACGAGAGCTTAAGATCTTCAGCAACCAGCGGAAAAAAGACAACTTAGGCAGAGGGAACGTCCGTCCATTCCCCCTCACCGTGACCGGGATGGTCTGTGAGAAGGTAAACAGAGGAACTCCTCTTCATTTTGACTTTTAGATTAAATAAAAAAAAAGTCATAGGACTTTCATTATTTTTTTTACCTACATATGTATTTTTGAGACAACTTCCTGATTACTCTTTTCCTTCTCTTACCATCTCCCTCTTTTTTCTACCTGTTCCACTCTCTTCATCCTCTTCCTCGCCATCAGTGCGGAGGTCAGATAAATGGAGGGGAAATTGTAGTTTTTGCTGCCAGGGCGGGACATGGAAAATGTTGGCACCCTGGTTGCTTCGTCTGCTGCACATGTGAGGAGCTGCTGGTGGATCTCATCTACTTCCTTCAGGATGGGAAGATCTACTGCGGCCGACACCACTCTGAGAGGCTGAAACCCCGCTGCTGTGCCTGTGATGAGGTGCGCCTGTCTGGGCCTGAAGCCCTTTGGGGTTGGAAAGCCTAAACAACACAGAATCTAAAAGGTTTTGAACCAGTTTACAGAGAAAAGAAGGCTCTGTTGCTCTGTTAAATATGCAAGGGATGTCGTTTCCCCTCGCCAAAGTCTGGTGAAGTCCTCTTGGGTTAATTACCTGAACATATTGTGACCCAGATGATCTTTTAAGAGGCCAGCATTTGTAGTTTTCATAGCAAAGATTTGTTTTCAAATATGTCGTTTAAAAAAAATCTGTAGGACAGAAAGCAGGCTACAGTTGAGTGGTGTGGTGATGCAGCAAGAAGGACTCTGGTTAAATCCTGGCCTGGGGTCTTTCTGAGTGGATTTTGCACGTTGTACCCTCTGCATTAGTGGGTTCTTTCCAAGTACTTCAGCTCCCTCCTGACCTCATATAGAGTTTTACAACTATCTAAAGTGCTCTTTGGTCTTTTTGGTGTTATTTGCTTAAGTTCTCTAACAATCTGAAGCCTATAAAGAACAGCTGAGTTTATCATACTTATTAACTACAGTCATATGAACTATTTATAATAAAAATATAATTGATATTTGGTTGATTTTATTTAGGGGTACCAAAATGTAGAGATGCATACCATCTTTCTTTTGTACATAAAAAGAAATGATAAATTATCATTTGTGCTACCTTGTGTTGGTCTACACCAGCGGTTCCCAACCCTGGTCCTCATTCCCCCTAACACTGAGGCTACAGACCTGACTGAATTAACTGGGTGATTAACGGGCATTAGCAGCATTAAATACCATGCAGAGAAAGTCATGCAGCCATGACCTTCTCTGCAGAAGATGGAAAGGAGACATCTACAACATGTAGAATTGGAGGGTTTAAAAACCAGGGTTGGGAGCCACTGGTCAATAAAATACTCAGAAATTCAAGGGGTGTGAATACATTTGCAAGGTAACATATCAAATCTGAGCATTTTAGATGAAGAGTAATACAAGTGCAGTTGATGTATATGGTTTTGCCTGCTATTTTTCTTATACATATATACATGAGCAGATGGGCATTCTCAGTCTTCATAGAGTAGACCATCTGGCCATTGATTCGGTTGCAGTGAGCACAAGACACAACACACAACAGGCCTTTATGCTTCTTAGCTCTTTAAACTTCTTGACCTTGTTAATTCTCTTTTTCACTCTGACTGAATGATATTAGTCATCATCATTTTTCAGAACAGACAGGATCCCTGTTTTTTAACAGTCCCACCCACAGATGGTATGTCATTTTCTTCATCAAAAAAAAAAAATCCTGTTAAAATACATCTGATCGCCGCGACTTATTCTTCTTACATCAGAAGTGTTCAAGTGTGTATGAGTTGCTTTTCTTAAACCCTCAGAAAAGAAAAACGCAGAAAAAAATGTAGGATACGACAAGAAATTATTGTACAACGTACTTGTCCCTCACACATTTTTTTTTATTACACTGAAATGTTTCAGATAATCACACAAATTTTCATATCAAATAAAGAAAGCATAAGACATTTATTTCACAAATCTGAGAAAGGCCCTCATCTCCTTTTTGTTCAGCTGAGTTTTATACACACACACACACACACACACACACACACACACACACATACACACACACACACACACACACACACATACATATATCTCCTTGGAAATCTCCCAAGAATGCAAATTTGCCCAGTTTATTTCTAATTGTTTAATGGTGAATGCTGACTCTTAAATGAGCAAAATAAAGTCTGCAGTGCTTTCGATGTTTTGGGTTCTTAGTGGCCTTCTGGATAAGTTGTTGATGTGCACAACCTATTTCCACAAATAGGTGGAGACTGCACACTTGAAGCTGCAGTCAAGTTTCCTCCTCACAGAGCATCCATCCCTTGTGCCTTCCCCACTCAGCTCCTCCAGATTAGCTATGAAAATGAAACTATGTGCCTGAAAAATACATAGAGAAAATATTTCTCTTAATTGAGCTTTTTGCAGCCTAGAGAGGTGTACTTCCGCATACCATAATTTAAACATGGAACATGGAAATGTGTGACTTGTTAGCCTAAAACCTAATCCTGTGTTTTCTATTTCCACAAGTTACCTTTGTTTGTTTGATGGTCCGAAACATATTAGTGTGACAAAGAGTAAAACGAATACTTAGAAGTGGCTTCACAGAAAAAGTACCGAACAAAAACAACAGCCTGTTGGTTAAATCCTAGATTACCCCAAACATGGGCCTCGCTCTCAATGGGATTTGAGGAAATATTAGCATCTGTTCTGACCAAGTTTTTTTTTTTTTTTTTTAGTGTTCTTACCGCATGTGTTTGCTGACTATTGTAATATCTGAACCACACAGCTAATCTTTGCCGATGAATGCACTGAGGCAGAGGGAAGGCACTGGCACATGAAGCACTTCTGCTGCTACGAATGCGAGACCACCCTCGGGGGCCAGCGCTACATCATGAAGGATGGACGGCCACACTGCTGCAACTGCTTCGAGTCTCTTTATGCAGAGTACTGCGACGCCTGTGGAGAACACATAGGTACAGCGCACCTGCAATAACACGTACAGTTGACAAAACACACGGACATGTTTTACTTTCCACACTGCAATACAGCAGCTCAAACAGCCTCATAATGAATGTATGTGTGGCTGGTATCAGCTCCGAGCCTCATGGGTCACAGCTGCAGAGAGGCGGATCCAGTGCGGTGAGATGTGGATGGTTATTATCATCCCCGGATAACAGTGAAGGAGTGGGTTTCAGAGAGTGCCCCCAAACTGTAACCAGATGGGAGCTGTGAAGGATGATTACTTCCTCCAGTCTGAGAGCAGCGCTTGTGAAATGTATTCATGCTATCTTAGAAATCAAGCAATCATGTAAGGGCACAGAATCACAAATGTTTGACTCCAGGAAATAAAAATAAGAAAGAAGAGGTTAATCTGCTGGTTAAATTGGAATCGTTGGGTATACTCATTCACCAGCATTGTAGTTCTGCTTATTTCTGGAATGTGGTCGAAAGGATTAATTTTTATTTTCCCTATGTGATTAAAGGAATTGACCAAGGCCAGATGACATATGATGGGCAGCACTGGCATGCCACTGAGGAATGTTTCTGCTGCGCTCGCTGTAAGCGTTCCCTGCTGGGTCGTCCATTCCTCCCAAAGCAGGGGCAGATCTTCTGCTCACGGTCCTGCAGTGCTGGGCAGGTATGAAAAACTGAAAGCAGCTGCAATTTCATACATTCCTTTAAGCATTTTTATAATCAAACAAATCTGGTTTCTTTCCATGCATCAGGATCCAGAGGAGTCTGACTCCTCTGACTCTGCTTTCCAAAGCGCTCGCTCTCGAGAATCCCGCCACAGCACCAAGATCGGCAAGAAGGAGCGCAGGAATGCTGAGCAGGATCGCCGGAGCACGGAGCCCCGCCAATCAGCTCCTCCACCCATGCCCGACCGCCTGTCTGCTGAAATTGATCCCCTTTCTGTTCCGATGGACCGACTAAGCCTTTCATCCAGTCAGACTCCGAGCAGGACGCCTAACCGTACACCGAGCCGCACTCCGAGCCGAGCCCCAAGCCTTAACCAAGTGTGGATGAGCAGGGACGAACCCTACATCCCAGCTTCATACGAGGGCCCTAAAAGGGATCCCTCCCCAACCCCTGCATCCATACACCTGCTGGGTCAGTGTAATGCCAGGCAGGGATACAATCCCAACACAAACGCTCATCCACCTGCCCAGAGTCCTGCCAACCCAGGCAAGAGGCCTGATTCCTGGGGGAAGGAGCAGGGCAATGCCAAGAGGACCCCTATGGCTGCCCTGAGAGGCCACTCCTTCAATGAGAACTGGATCCATCACAGCCAGGATGAGTTCAGACCCAACAAGCTCCGTACCCAGATGAGCTTCAATGAGATGTCCAGCCAGAATCAGGGTTTCTCTGACAAGAGGAGTACCAGTCTTCATGGATTCCAGAGAGACGGCAGACCCCCGCTGACAAGGAGAAACCACATCACAGCCATGAGCTTCAACGAGCCCCTTACTCCACTAGAACAGACGCCTCGTGGATCCATGGACTCACTTACTATGTCCAATACTGCAGGTAATGAATCGCATGTAGTTGCGTCACAGTTCAATAGAACATTGTTGTAAATGCAGCTTAATTAGCTGAATTGAAAAGTGAACTCTTATCACATAGTTCTGTTACACAATCAGAAAAGCACATTTCACGTGTTTATGGCTCAAAACTAGTAATCACCTAGAAATGAGTTTCTCTGACAATGTTAATATTAGATAAAAATAATAAAAAATGATTTATCATTATCCGTCTATAATAAGGGTAAGTAAAAACTGGTAAAGGAGAAGCTTGTAAATACAGTGCTCTACATTAAAGCAAAAAATAATGGAAACTTTTGTGAAAGAAAAACAAGCGGTGGAATATAATGCAGATAAGATAACTGCAGCTTTGGCAGGATTGCAAAATAAATCCTATTGAAGAGTTTGGATGAGATTCAAAAGGCATGGACTGTGTCTGGAGTCATCTACATTCCTTTGTTTTAAGCCATTGTCATTTGTCAGAAACAGCTTACGGAGGTTTGGAGAAAAAGGACTGGACTGTCCCTCAGTGGTCCAAAGTCCTATTTGAAGTTTAAAGTAAATTTAGCATTGTATTTGGTCAGAGTCAGGAGGTTCAGTGGGGAGCCACAGTATCCAGATAATGCAGATTAGGGGAAAGGTTGTTGCTTAACACCTCAGCAGAGTTACAGGCTCATCGCCTCCGTGCCATGCTGCACCGACACTTATCGATTCAATAGGAGCCTCAACCAAGTACTGAAAATATATCCTCTAAAGAACAAGGACATACTTTTCAGTTTCCTGAAATTTTTTGTAATATAAAAAAGCATTTTCATTGGTCTTATGTAATATAATAATTTTATAAGCAACTAAAAACATATAATCTGATCAAAATGACAGAAATAAATACTTGACCTTTGTCACTCTGTATGTGATGACACAATATATGAATTTCACTTTTGCGCTTAAGTAAATTAACTTTTTTATATTGCTCTTTGGTATTGAAATGTATCTTCATATTGTGACTGGAAAATATGATGTTTGATGTCCTGTCCTAACAGGTAACTCTCTGGATGGGGCCACCAAGCGCCAGGAGCATCTGTCCAGGTTCTCCATGCCTGACCTGAGTAAGGACTCAGGCGTAAATGTGTCGGAGAAGAGCAACATGGGTACCCTCAGCTCATCGGTCCAATTCCACAGTACAGAGTCGCTTTCCTCTTCTCGCCCTTACAACAACAACATGTACACTCCCCTGAGAGTCGGGTACCCACTTCAGTACTGGGATGGCCCGCAAGACATTGGCTTTGATGGCAAAGGTCGTGTTGGGTTAATGGGCAGCAGTGGGAACCTGCGGATGGCTCCCATGAGTGACAGGATGCCACGCCGCCGCATAAACGCCCAGGAGTCCGTTTCACAGCAACAGCAGCCACAACCGAGACCCCACAAACACCATCGTGGGACTAACGGTAATGGTCACCACCGCAGTGGTCGCCATCACAAACGCTCCCGCCGCTCGCGCTCTGACAATGCCTTGCACCTAGTGGCAGACCGCCCGAGTCAAATGGTGGAGCTTCCCTATCGCCGCGTACAAGAGGATTACGACCGCTTCCCCTCTGGTCAAGCTGCTCGGGAGTTGTATGGCGTGGACTCAGGCGGGCACAGGCAGATGCCCCACCGGCCTTGCCCGCGCACCACTTCTGACCTTACTCTGCAAAATGCTGGCTGGCAACCAGTAGGACTGGGTGGGCCATGCTGGAATGATGGCTACATGGAGGCTGCTGACCCCTGGTGCTCCAGCTGCTCCTCTTCTTCTGAATCTGAGGCTGATGAGGGGTATTACCTGAGCGATCCAATCCCTCGGCCTGTGCAGCTGTGCTACATCAACAATGAGGAGCTGCGCCACCGCTACAGCCCGTCTGGGATAGGGGCCCATCACGGGCCTCTGCACGGACCGATTCATGGCCAGCTCCACAGCCGCCAGAGGAGGAAGAGCAAAAACTGTATAATTTCCTAGATGTAGAGCAAGGAAATGAGAAGGGAAGGGAAGAAGAGCGAAGGGAATTAGAAAGGTAAGAAGACAGAAGAAAGTGCTTGAGAGGAGGAACAGAATGAGTGGGAAGGTGAGAGTAAGACAGCTGAGAGTGTGTTCAGGGTGTGTGTGTGTGTTTCTGTGTTTGGCAGGGTTTGAGGGATAAAAAAGCCAATTTCTTTGGGCTTGCGAGCTTACACAACTCTACACTGGGTTATGGTTGTGTACACCTACACAGAATGATCTAATCATAAGAGGAAGCTCAGCTGGCTTACACAACAAGAATGTTTACAGTGACTGAGACCAACTCAACGATGGCACCAGGAAGCACTAATGAATTGGACTGCTTAATATGCCGTGGTCAAGGTATATAACATGGTGTACGTGCGTGTCTGTCTGTGAGTGTATTCATGTTACAGAGAATCTGAACAATTTCTTTAGTCTGAAACGGAAAGTAAAGCTGCAGCGCTCTGCGAGCTCAGAGAACCGAGCCCTGAGCAGCCGACTTCTTCTACGCGGACCGACAAGAAATTGTGCTGGGATAGTGAAAGCTATGTGCTAGATTCCAAGCTACGTCATTGTTTACCTCTGTGGAATCAAAATGCTGCTGGAATATAGTGTTGGCTTCCTAGCCCTGTTATCAGCTTGTACAAATAAATAAATAAATAAATAAAAGTCTATTGAAACTTGTGCTCTACATAGCCAGCTCTCCATGCTTTACCAAGGACAGAGCGCCGGGCAGCCTCTGCTCCTTGGCCATTCAGGCACAGTAACGTCAGGTATGGTCCTGTTTTCTTTTCTGCAACATGCTTTGTTTTACTTACAGATGGTTAAGAATAATTAAATAGTAATATTAACAATAATGATATTAACAATAATAATACTAATGCAAACAATAATTATAATGATATTACAAAAAATACCTGCTAAATGTATATATAGTAATACACTTTAATAATAGATGAAGTACTGTAAATGTCTTGTACATATTGTCTTAAATATTTATATATTTTGTAACAAAAGAATCATTATTTGTATAACATCATAGAAATGGGGAGGCTTGCATGTGAATTTTGTTGTTGTCTCATACTGAAAATAAAGTGTACTTTAACCAGGAAACTCTAACGTGAGTTGTACTGTACTATTTTGCTCAAAGCAAGGTTTTCTGTTTGTGCTTTGGTGTGATGGAGTGACAAAAATCAACAACACTCTGCATGGAAACAGATATTTTGACATGAAATATCAAAGCAAGTGAAAGCAGCTGCAATGTCTATGATTGTACTATAGACAAATAAAGTGGTTTTGTTTTATTTCTTCCTAATGTTTAGCTACTCATCCCATAGAACTGAATTGCTCACAAGAAGGAAAGTCTCAATCAAAATGTCTTTGTCCCCGATACTGATGCCAGTCACTTAAGATGAGGTGTCTACCAAACACCAATATGATACTAATAAAACTTTTAAAAAAGGATCATTGCCATGTATATATACTTGGAAACATAGTTATCTAAGATTGTGTATATGGTCTACACACTCCTGATGAGTCTGTTTTTCTAAACTTTAGATTTAGCACCAACACATTAATTTGGTAACGCAAAGATTGACCTCTTTGGTATGAATGCCAGGCGTCATGTTAGGAGGAAACCAGGCACAGCTCATCACCAGGGCAATACCATCACTTCAGTGAAGCATGGTAGTGGCAGCATCATAGTATGGATAACTGATAAGCTAGTCAGGATAGAGGGAAAGATGAATGCAGCAATGTACAGAGACATTCTGGATAAAACCCTGCTGCAGTGCGTTCTTGATCTCAAGCTGGGGTGACATTTTTCAGCAGGACAACGACCAAAAAGACATGACCAAGATCTCAAAAAAAGAGGCTTCAGAACCACTTTGTGAATGTTCTGAAGAGGCCAAGCCAGAGTCCACACTTGTAGCTGATTAATCCGCTCTGGGAAGATCCAGAAATGGCTTCACCGACAGCTCCTATCCAAACTGATGGATTAAGTACTGACGAGAATGGGTTAAACTGCCTAAAGATATATGTACTAAACTTGTGGCATCATATTTAAAAGAAAAAAAAAAAACTTGAGGTTATAATTGCTGCCAAAGGTGGATCAACAAAGCATTAAGTAAAAGATGTGATTACTTATGTAAATTTGATTGATTTTCTTTTTTTATTAAATTTAGATAAATCTGAAACTTTTTTACCATGTTGGGGTATCTGTGTGAAATTTCGAGGAAAGTAATTAACTTAATGCAATTTGGAATGTGGCAAAAGTGAAGTGTTGTGAATACTTTCCAGATGCACCGAATCTTATCTAAGAGCTGCATGTATGCTGGTCACCATTTGACCTATTTGCCCGCTTTTAGATATGACCTAAAAAGTTTCTAAAAATATTTGACCCCGTGCAACAGCTTAAATGCTGCAAAGAAACTATAAAAGTATAATGAAAATAGAGAAGTGAGAATAAACTACATCAGACACAGTTCTCCAGTTTTAGTGCATTTCAAGCAAAATGACCAGTGTATTTATTTTACAATCACATTAAAGTGGTCAGCATTAAATCTTAATTTCCTAATAGAATTAGTCTGGAAACTTAAAACATGTCAGGCAGCATATAATAACCTGTCAGAACATTACTCATGAAAAAAAGATATATCAAAATCAAAAAAAGATGTACCCCGTCCGATAAAATGTCAAAAAAAGAAAAAAGAGAGAGAATCTCTGTTGCTAAAGAAGTTCCTGGAGTTCCCTGGAGTCATAGTCCTCAATAAATTTCTCCATGGCATCCACACAGCGTTTGCCAATGTCCCGGAGGTTCTCCTGCAGTGACGACTGGATGGGACGCTCCAGGGATGGATCCTTTGCAATTAGCATCTTTGCTACCAGGCCGAACATTTCACACTCCTGGTAGTAAACCTGAAAGGCAAAAATATTCAGGGCTTTAGGGCAAAGGAACCAGTGCTAGAGGACACACAAAAACAGAGGAGAAAAAATGAATTAAATTATTTTGCCAAGAAAAAAACTCTCTTCTTCATGTATTATTACTGAAAGTATAATCCTGCAGTCTGTTCACAAGAATAGTCTTTGCAGCAACTACTGTGGACATTTTTGCATCTGCATCCATCGCCAGCCTCACATTTTATCGCTGCAGTGCTTCTATATCTCTGCAACCATGGAGATATGAAAAAAAAGGAACCAAAGCATCTTCTCCATCAAGTGGGTGGAAACACAAGTACAGTCTCTGACATAAACAGAGAGCTGATGAGCACAGCCTCATGTGATGTCTGTCACATTGAAGGCAACATTAAAGCACGTGCGGAGTCTCTTGTGAGACAGGTGAGCCTGTCATGCTTCTTTTTGATCGATTTGAAAACAAAGAGCATGAAAGAAAAACACTCTCAGTCATGTTAAACTGTGAACAAGGCCTTCGTTGCCAGGCTTGGCAAAAAAAAAAAAAGAAAAAAAAAAAGCCAGTAATGACACTTCTGTTGCCTCAGGCTCGGCACTACAAAATTAATGTTTATACTACAGCAAACAAATCTTTTGTTGCCTGTCTCATGTCTCCTAGCGCTTCCTAAGATCTGCACTCTGACATTCTTCCTCTAATCCCCGCTTCTCTTATCTTTGCTCTTTCTCAATCACTTTATAACCATTCCTCTCCCAAGACATGTGGGTGAATTGTTTGTGTAATTACACTCTCCCCCCACCTCATCTATCTCTCTCCTCTTCTGTTGGATGGCTCTGTCTCGTGCTGCCGTCTGGCTCGCAGTTAAAGGGAGCTCCCCATCTCTGCTTCGCTCTCTATGATCTCTCTCTCTGCTTTGGTTTCGCTCATTTTGAAAAACCTGTAAAGAAAGAGGTCAAACAGGACCAAAGCTTTAGGTATTTCACAGTTAGCCAAAATTGTGCCTGTAAACACAGCTTATGATTGATGTGCTAATGAGCATCCTGAAACGTTGCAGCAAAATAAAGTGCAGATTTCACCTGACATACTGTAAATTACAAAGGTTTTCACACTCCTTATCCCTTTTCACATTTTGTCTCAGTACAAACATTTGTGTATTTTGTTGAGATTTTTATTGCCCTCTTTACTTTGATACCTTAAAATTCAGTGCTGTTTGTCATCTTCAAAAGTCATCTGATTTCTAAATGCAGTCAATCAATGTGTAATTTAGTCTCAATATAAATCCAGGTCATCTGGGAAGGTTTCAGAGGTTTCTTAGAAAACATTAGTGAATAAACAATGTCACATGATATAAAGGAATGCTGCAGACAAAACTGTGGAGAAGTTTAGGACAGGTTAGTCTTTAAGAGAATGCCCTAGAGTTAGAATATCTCATGGAGCATATTCAGTCCATCTTCTGAAAATAGAACTGCAAACCTACAAAGACCTGGCTAAACACAGGGTACACTGGAAGATTTGTTTTAAGATTTGAGACTGGCATGGTTCACTCAACTACCATGGAAAATTTTAGATCTCAGTTTAGAGTCATATATTAGAATGGTCCAGTCAAACTTCAGATTTTTTAACACAACCAGAACCTCATTACATGTACGCGTTAATGTCCTTTTTGCTGCTCGCCTTCGCAAGGTGGTCTTAGACTGGTGTGAAGTTAGCTGGATGTTTCCATTGCTTTCAAGTAAATCAAACAACCTGTTAATCCAGATGTAATGAGTCACACTGACTTTTTCAATTTTCAAATAAGCATCAGGTTGGCGATTGTCTCCCTAATTACAAAAAAAAACAACAACAAAAAAACATATGTAACAAACAATAATTATACATTTATAGATATAATAGTGTTGCCATGATTGGCAACCAAAGAACAGAGCTTCATAACACATAAATGCATTTATTGACTTATTATTCTTTGAGGCAATATAATAACTTTTAGGATGGTATTAAGACAGGGAGGTAATATTTTGCAATTATTTATGTAATTATGCTTTTGTATACCAGGACAATGGATTTTTAAATTAGGCAATCAGCTTAAGTGTAGTATCTGACAGAAATACTGAGGAAAACATATTTGCTTTACATAATGCCTCAATTTTTATGCATTCCAGACTAATTGGATAAATTAAAATAATTATGAAAACAAGTTTTTTTTTTTATGATTTGAATGCAAATCCTGTACAGTCACTAACTAAAAGTTTATTGACAACTAAAAGTGGTTCAACAATGAGACACCGCAGGCATTCAGCCTTTTCGCTGTGCCTCTCATTCAAAATTGATGATTATTGTCTCTGTTTTGCATCTCGCCTCACACTCAACAAACCAATTCTGAGAACACAGGACACCTCGACCTAAGAGATCCACCTGCAGATTGCACAGACACAATCTGTAGTAGCATCAATATCCACATACGATTCTGTTTTACATATAAACTTGCACAATTATCCAAATTGGGCTTGATAGGAGATGTCAACCAACCTCTTAGTTTTACACCACTTTCTTGAATCTGAGCTGAAAATAAATTCGGATGCTTTTCCTAACAGATAAATCATCTGTAAATACAGATCATCTAACTCCACTGTCAGCTCTTTCAAGTCCCAAGCGTTTCTCAGTCTTCACCATGTTAAACAGATGATGTACTATATCCTTGGATCGTAATCTCTCGTTTCAATCCTCCTTACTCTTCGTCTCAGATGGTTCTGGTCCAGGTTTCTTCTTGGCTCCATCTGTCCAGAGAATCTTGTTCCAGTACTGTACACCATATTCATAAAGGCCTGCTTTGATTGCAGGCCTTTGTAAAACGCCTCCTCATGAATGTTGAGATGGCATGATGCTTCGAAGCAGATTTCTTTTACCAAGAAAGTAGTTCATTTGTGTTCTTCATGCTAATTTTTCAACCCATCCTCGTATTCACAAAGTTACAGGCATAAAAGGAACTGCAATATGCAAATTCAATATCCAGAATCTTTATCTTATTAATTTGTCGTGAATAGCAACAGAAAAGACTTATCAAGAGAACAAGATTCTCTTGGGTGTACAAGTTTTATAAATCAAGAGTGAGAAAAGAGGAAAAATGTGAAATAATGAAAAATAAACCAATAAATCACCCAGTGATCAAAATGCGATGCTCTTATCAGTGATCAATATGTACATATAGTAAATTGTCCAATTTCTTAAATAATATTAACATTTAATTAAATAAAGGTTAAGTAAATACACTAAATCCCACTCTTCCAGTGAATAACTACCAACAAACTACATGTTCTTTAATATATTTGCAGGGACACTTTACCTCAGTCTAAACTGATATAGACTTGTGTTTACTTCATATTATGTTAGATTCTAAACTACCATAGTGTCATGAAAAATGGGGTGTACCAATAAATCAGTCAGCAGATAAAATAGCCCGAATATCCTACATTTTGAGAAATCTGTGATCAGCCAACACTTGCATGTGAAGCCAATCTAATCCACCCACCCACCAGGTCATGTCTGCACATTTGCAGTTAACAATAGTCACCTCACAGTTGCCAACTCGGCAATATTCTTGCTATGTTTCACTGTCGGTCAAAATCGGACCCATTTTAGATTGGTAATCGGCGACTGGCCAGAAAACTGTAATCAGCTGAGATGCTCCCAGCCTACTTCATGTTGTGAAGTGGGTTCTATTTGAGTGATTTCTTCTTTATTCAACAGGCCAAGCAGTAATCAGGCTGGGTTCTGACAACTGAAAATCAACTTGGATTTCCCCAGAAAATGTGGTTGATTAAGGTTTATTAATGATTTAAGAAGATGATTAGTTTTTTTAGAGAGATTTGTCTTAATAACCGAAATTATAATTTGAAAACTAACTTATATAAGCGTGAAGAAAATCTGTAAAAGGGCAGAAGGTTTTTCAGAGTACTGTACCACCATAAAGGAACATGAATAACATCTTTGGTCAGTTTTATTGTCAACATTTGCTGTATTATTCATACAGGTGTAAGTTATTTTTATTTAACTTAAATCTGCAAAAGCAATTAAAAGCCTAATTAGTGCATCACTAGATTTCTAAATGCAACTTTGATAAAAACCTTATTTTTAAACCAAAGGTCTGTATTTTAGCCACATTTGAGAACATAATCCAAAATGAACTGTGACGGCACATTGAACCATATGTAGGAGCAAATATAAGCTCACCGCAGTAAGTGAAAAAAGAAAAAAAAAAACAGAAGAAAAAGTTAAGCAATAAAAAAGTTTTATATTTTAATAAATATAAAACTAGGAAACATATTCTCCAACTAGAAGCTGCATTTATTGCATCTAAATTTTAATTTAGATGCTACATGAAGTAGGCCGGGAGCAGCTCAGCTGATCTCATTAAAATCTTCTAGTAAGAATGTCACATCTTGATGGTGAAAACAGAAAGAAATCTAATTATGTGAGGACTTCTAACCACCAAACCAATGAGCACTTGATTATGGATGGTTTTCAAGATCTGCATGTTTAATTGAATCAGTCAGATGTTATGTGTATAATTCCAATCCTTTTTTGCCAGTGAAGCAATCTCATTGACTTCTTCAACCAGGGGACCATTAACCATCCCTGCTCATGTGCATTTTCTCTAAAAAGAGACATTTTAGAAAAAGAGAAACAATATCTTCACAAAATATACATTATGAAATATCTCTGTAGTTTAAAAAAGCCTTAGTTCTCATCATTTCAGCCTCACTATAAGCAGCAACCAGCTGCAGCTTATCACGTGCAGCTGCGCGCCACGCTGTGCTCACATCAGCAAAGATAACCATGCAATCCTTTGATTTCAGCCACCTGAGCCGCTTCAATTAAAGCTAAAAAAAACCCCTCTGTGATCTACACTCCTGTCTGGAGAACAAAAAATAAGAATCTGTTAATGCTGTATGGATGCTTGCTGGATGCATAAATTAACAACAATATGAAAGGATAAATATTTAACAATTACAAAATGTAAAGGCTTTTTAGCTTAAAGAAAAAAAATTCTCAGAGTAGGTTGATGATGACAAAAATCAACAATCATATTTATCCGTTAATGACATAATTTGCTACAACATGAATGATAATAACTATTCATTTTCAATATTTGCTGATCCTAGTGTTTAAAGAAAGAATCTTTTTTTATATTTCTGATTTGATCAAATAAAATCAAAATAAAGATAAAACCCTTAACGCACATAAACCTAAGAATACTTTATAACCAAGAGTGAATATATTTCTGAAAAGCATGTAATCAAACTGGCAAAATGTGCCACATTTAATGCCCAGCAGCAAACAGTAACCTTCCACTTCAGGATGTTCACTGACGGTTTAATGTAATTTTTAAGGATATGTTTTACTGGGAGATATCAGTGAATGTTCTCTGAAGGTGTAAAATCTTCAGAGAATATTCATTCAGTACTTCTAATCTTTAGATAACTTTCAGTGAATGTTGCTTCTAAATGCTGTTCCAAATTTCAAAGAAGAATCTTGTGGAAGCTATTAGGAAATGTTCACCAAATATTTTCTAAAGGTTATATTGTAAAAAAATAAATAAACTTTCACTAACCTTAAGAGAACCTTTATGGACTCTTCTCTAAATGTTCCTAAAGATGATCTGCAAGTTTCAAAATGAAGCTGTTTGCGAAGCCTTGCTTTCCAGTTATGTGTAAGCTTTTAGGAAACTTTTTCTGCTGTAATTTTTAACTTGTTCTAACCATGAAGATTTAATTTAGTGGACGTAACAAAGGTTACTTAAAAGTCTACAGAAAATCCTCTGAACAGTGTTTTATCTTGATACTGTTCCAAGGACCGGAGGATAAAACTATCCATAATGTTTGATGAAAACATTCATATTCACAGACCTCCTAATGTTCCCTTTTCAGTTGGGCTTCAGCTCTTAATACTTTTTTTGTATCAGCATTAAATTAGTAGAAGTTTAACAAATAATAAATTAATAACTGTGGTAAAAAATAAAATAAAAATAAAAAAAACATCTTTAGATAAACATCTAGCAGAGAAAAAAAATGGCAATAATTAAAGATGGGTCTCTAAAGGTTTTAATATAAATTTTTAAGTGAATGTGTAAGGATGGAGCAGATTTTTTGCCTGTGAACTTACAGTGATCTGCATGTCCTTGTCTCTGCTGGAAGTGGACCTTGGTAAGACAGGCCTAGAAGCTGGAAGACACACAAACCACAAGGTCAGCTCAGCAGCACAGCAAGAGATTTCACCACACTAAATAAGATAAAACACCTTGCATATTTACAAGTATGTTTTTATTGAACCGATGTTCCACCTCTTGTTAATTTTTTTCCACCGTTGAGATCTGAGATCAATACAGATTTTTGCATGACCTGCCAGCCTTTGCAGTGCTGGAATGCAGTATTCCCATGTAAAGCCGTAGCTTTGTTATGGTTCATTATGTTCTGCGGGTAAATCTCTCCCTCTCTTCATCTTTCACACTCTCATATACACACAAATCAGCGATGAGTCACCATCATCGCACCATCACTCAGGAACACACAAAAAAAACCTGCTCCACACTCACACATGCACAAACACACACCTCCACAGTGCTGCAGTGTGCGCACAAATAAAATGGCTGTGTGCAAGGGAAGATAAAGATACTCAGCACCAGTTTATACCAGCAAAAATCTGATACGTGGATTTTCAGTGTTACAACCATAGAAACATACCACCTTTCTACTGATAAATTGTGAACTCCTACCACTAACAGACCACAAAGATATTGTTAAGAATCTAACAGATGTGTCTCTGGGAAAAAAAGGCAGCACCACACTGTTCAAAAAGGGGGTGGGGGAAGCTGGCCTGCAAGCAGCTCATTTATGACATAATCAATACACTGAGAGCAGGAAAATGTTTCTTTCTGATCAGCTTTATGCAACTCTGGTTTGTTGCTGCTAGAGTTTCTACCTACCTACCAGCAGATACAACAAGCAACTGCCTCCAAATGTCTGTTGCGCAAAGAGCTCAAGAAAACAAGATAAGTTCCTTAACTTGAATACACTTCCATCTAGTGGCAACCCATTATACTGCAATTACTCACATTGGCCTGTTTTAGTGAACGATTTTTTTTCATCCAATGTAAGTTACCAAATAATGGTTTGTAAAACAGGTCAAGGGTATGATGATTTAGTACATTGCAATTGATGTGATATTTCCTATCATAGCATTTGATGATAGGAAATATATTCCAGCTATATTATAAATATATGCATATTATATATACATATGCTGCCTATCCCCACCAAATGTTTCAGGTGAGAGGCGGGGTACACCCTGGACATGTCACCAGTCCATCGCAGGACAACATAGAGACAGACAGGATAACCAACCATGCACGCACAAACTCACACTCACTAAGGGGAATTTAGAGAAACAAAGCAACCTGACAGTCATGTTTTTTGGACTGTGGGAGGAAGGAGGAAGATGGAGTACCCGGAGAGAACCCACGCGTGCACAGGGAGAACATGCAAACTCCACCCAGAAAGACCCCAGGCCGGGAATCGAACCCAGGACCTTCTTGCTGCAAGGCAACAGCAGTTGGCCTCTCTTTCTATCAACTGCGACACTGTGTGGCCCGGTTTTATTATTACTTTGTTATTTTTATAATTAACGTGATTAACATAAATTATTAACTGTAAATGACAGCTTCTTCATGCATTTGCTGCAAAATGAGAAAACTTACAATAACTATGAAGTTCAAGCGTTTCTAAAATGTCTGACAGTGGAAGACAAAACACAGAAACCATTCTGCAATATGTTCAGCCTTCCTGCTATTTGCTGACATCGTCTTCCTACTTTAGCTAGCTGGCAGCCTGAGTGGACAACTGAGATGTCTTTGTAGAAAACACAGTTTCATTTCAGAAGAGCCTTGTCATGTATGGTGGACTCACTGATGCTAAGAAAAGGTAATGGTAAAATAAGATCATTAGAATCACTGGGAAATTTGTTTGTGAATGGAGCTATTATGGGCTGTTTTATGAACAAATTAATACATTTGGTTTTGCAGTGACATATAATTTATGACGTGTGTGACTTTGATTTTGTCCGCTACAAACATAAACCTACTGTTTTGTTTTGAAGGTGAACTTCTCTCAGTGCTCTCTCTCTTCTCGTGATGCTGCTTTTCTCCCTCTTTCTCCTTCGGCCTCTCTTTCTCCCTCTGCTTCTGCTTCTCCTTTTCCTTTTCCTTCAGTGCGAGCAGCCAAGGTTTGGGTGGAGGGTAATCCTTGCGATGGACGTAAGTCCGCTGCTTCAGGTGGTGGTGTTGACTGCTGAAACCAGCTTTGTGAAATGAATGGTGGTCTCCTGGAATACTGCATTATGAAAGTCATTTAAATAAAATTAGGTTGAATTAGTTACAAATATATATGTTATAGATTATATAATAGTTTAATAAATATATTTTTGAGCCTCACCGAGGCTTGTAGACATGCCCTCCAAGCTTTGGTTTGTAAGACCTGGATAGCCATGCTCTAGGTGCAGATGGACTTCTCACTCTTCTGATTGGCCTCTTTTTAATCTATATTGATTAAAAAGAGGAAAGAGTATGTGTGAGGAAAATAATTCCTCACACATACTAAAATTACAGAGTCGTTCAGTGTAAAAAGGTCATTTTGAGTCAACGGGTTATACCTCGGCGGGGGAAGCAGTGCTGCCAGTCAGCCTCTTGTCAGCCTGCAAAGGTAGAAGATGATATTATTAGATTAATGATATTATTATTGTTAATGGTAGGAAACATTTTGATAGGAAATGGATTAAAACGTTTTCACATTTAAACTTCTTTAACATTCAACTTTAAAGATGAAAAACTTTTCATTTCGTTTTCTGACATTAAGATAACATTTATAATTCAAAGAAAAAGTAAAGAGGTACATAAATCATTTAATTTTAGTAGATGAAGAACTGGGGAAACACAATCCTGTGAGAAAACACTGGATTAAAAAACATAAATAAATAGCTTAAAAATAAATCAGTAGGTTTTCTGGGATCTCAAAATGATAAAAATACATAAATAAATAGATTAATAATATTATAGTTTTTATTATTATTGTTCAACTACAAAGCAAAATACCAACAATTATGCAAACAGTGACAATAATTTAAAGTAAATATTTTGTCCTATTATGTGATAAACTATATTTTAAAGCAGTACCAAAGAGCAAAGACCTCACACATGTCATTTATGTGAATTCTGTCAGCGACTTCAAATGTATATATACGCTTTAGATATTTCTACCAATGTTTTAAATCACAAAATAATTCCACCTTTATTAATTAATGCGTATGAAGCTCACTGGCGCCCTCGTGTGATCTTTATTACACCGTCCTTCCTATCATGCACTCCATTAGAGTTGTTGACGTCCTGACCTGACAGAGCCATTAACCACCGCGTTTATTATTACTTTAAAGAGTAAAGGCAGGTCCACAACCTTAAACGCTTCATCACTGTGTACACCCAACAAAGCCAAGCGTTACATGCGTGCCCGTCACTGTATTTATGTATTAATTCATTTACCTTGCTTTCCTGTGTTTCTGGAGCTCGTGCATGGTCCATTTCTGCACGCTCGCGGCTCATTAAGCTCAAGTCCAAACTTTATTTTTTTCCCCGGGAGTCGAGCCGACAGGAAGAAAGTGTGACCTCTCATATTAATCCATCGCAAAAGTGAAACTTATCTATCTCTACCTTCCACTCCCCATAAGTTAACCAAAGGAGGGCATTTCTTTCACCTGAACAAGTTTTTAAAAAAAAAAAGTTCCCCTTCGTGTCCCGTACCTCGCTTTTTCTATCGTTTTATACCCAGGAAAATAATTCGACGCTCGTTACTTCCTTTTTCACCTCTTGCCCAATCAGAGCCAGGCTTCGGTGATACGAGCTTATCAAAAGCGAAACAAGAAGTGGGGAACCGTGCAGAAGGCACGCCACCATGTCCACCATGATCAGCATGTCGTTTGACTTGATTAATGTGTTTTTGTTCCGTTGTCACAGCGTGACCGTGAGGCTGAGAATAAGGGTTTTAAAAGCTGCGGGTGGTGTAGTGTGCTTCCTGAATGTTGTTGGACCGGTTTGTGTTTCTCTGTAATAACTTCTGGAAAGGAGCTCCCAACACTGCAGCTGTTTTTCATGTGCCATGTGCCACAAAGCACGTCTACAAAATAATTACAAGCGTATTTTATCGGCAGTAAAAACTATAAAAAGGTTCTCCAACACTACAGTATTGCGTAGTGTAGTCAATTTTTTGTTTGATTAGCATAACGTCAAGACCAAACCTGTCGGAGTCCAAACTGTGAAGTGGGAGTGGCCAGGTGTAGACTGGGAATCATCAGGCTCGGTGTTCCGGGTCTTTTTAAGCACATGACCTTAATGTAGAAAGCCCTCAGGTTTTACTTTGGTCTATGCAGGTTGTATTTTGGTTTATGTTTTGTGCCATACAGCAGTTCCCCATTTCACAAACATCCACAAAGTATACCACTAGCTTACAAGTGTGCTTATTTGTTGCTTAAGTTTTTTTTTTTTTTTTTTTTTTGATGGAAATACATTTTGTTTAATTGGCTACTAAAACTGATGTGTCCCTTCTTTTTTTGTCATGATCTTACGGGCCAGGATGTGAAGCTGAAAATTAGCTAACAACTCACTCTGCTGCATATTCTTAACTTCCTCAAGAATACAAGAATATGAATACAATCCCCACTGATTTTTGCTTTTTAGGCTTCCTAATTTAACCCTGACCCTTTGTGAAAAATCTGATAACTGGTTGTAGCGTCCTTGGAGCAGATTTTTAATTCAAATTAAACTAAATAGTTTGAGTCCACCAAATTACAGAACTGGTAAAAACAATATTAGTAAAATCACTCACTTATAAAAGGGGAGTAAAGGACAAATGGTTAAATTATAGACAATGATAGGCAAAGTCTTTACACCCATTAAAACATAATACAGGGAATATTTCCAGTTGTTCGTCTGAAAGATTTCAGGCCTCAGCTCGTGAATTACGAGGCATGGTGATGGCAGCATTATGATGAGGGTATCTTTTACTGTGAATTGTTCTAATATGTTGCAGGAAAATATTCTATGTATCTGTATTGCTTCGTTTTACGTTTCTTTTTTTTTAACACCGGCGATGTTTCTATTCATAAACTCAACACACATCTTCCATACAAATTGTCCAGAACAAAGGAAGTTGATGTTTAGGGATTTCCTAGAACTGATGAGATCCCTTTGTTAGACGGAAAGGACTGACTTTTACGTGTGCAAATAAGAGTCAAGGCTTTCACAAACCTCCTTCCCTCCCCTGATGTTTTGTGCTCCTCTCTCCGCCCACCATCCCCACCCATGTTTCGTATAATCGTGCCTCAGGCAGCGTTACCACCACCTGAGAACTTTGAGACAGCCTGGGAAGAGCGGCGGACTCAGATCGCGGTCCTCTCCTTGTGAATGGCTGTTTTTGGGGCCGGTTGACTGACACAAACCTGATGCAGCCACATCAAGCTGCTCTGCTGGTTGATGTCTGGGGTTAAGAACTTGATCGAGCAGGTTTTCTTTCTTGTCAGGTGAGTAGTCAGCTAATTGTTCTCTTTGAATGTCTGGTTTTGCTCCTCCTGCAAAAAAATCTTTCTGTCAAAATGAAGCTCCCACAGGAGAGTATTGCTTTGGACTGGATTATTCATTTTAACATAGAAAAATAATGTTTTATTATCTGGTGTACTTCTGATTAACGGCTAAATGACTCATAATTGGAAAAATTAATCAGTTTTTACTCTTTTCATTTCAAATTTTGGGATTTTTCACACGATCAGCACTGATCTGACGACATATCCAGAGCTTTAAACTCTCCCCACTGAGTTTATACTTAAAGGACAAGACTGTGTTCAGGAAAAGACATGAGGTAAGCTTTACAACAATCTTATTAGGGTTCCAAAAGTTTTCTTAAAATGTTAGGTTTGGGGTATTTTTTTTTTTTTGTATTGTTAATAACAATAAAATGTAAAAGTTCCATTTTAAACAAAATCTTGTTAGTACTGTCGCTTAGTCATAAATTTGGTGCAGATGTGGTAGCAGGGAATTTAAGCAGGTTTAAGAACAGAAAGGAACATATCATCATAGAAACATATCATCCGGTTTATAGTTTTTAACAGAAAAGACGTTCATGAATGAATTTTATTTTTCATCCTTAAGTCTGATTGGGGGAAATATTGCCAGACTTAATTGAATGCATTAAAATTGTTTTTTGAAGGATGGAGACTTTCTCAAGATCACAGATTCTGCAGGACTTTAATTTCCAATGCAGCAAACTGGCATCCAATAACAACCGAGGCTTTAAACAGGCCTTTAGGGTAACTACTACAAAGACAAATGACACTTACATCAAAGTTATGGTTTATAAAGTGTGTATAATCTGTTGCTATGGTGCTGACTCTCAGCAGGAGCTGAATGATGTTGGGAAAGATCTCCCCAGTAGAGCAGGAAGCTTGGGGGCCAACAGAGAAAAAAACAGATACCCTTGCATTTTGCCATGTGAGTGGACAGCATCTCACTTTACTTCCAATTACGATAAGCGTGTCTGTAAATGTTTGACATTTTTTTTTTTTTTTTTTTTTTGTTCCATCTTATTGCAGATGATCACTGTCGGGTGAGGCTTTCAGTTCAAAACCAGAACCCAAATTCTGATTACATCAACGCAAATTTCGTCCCTGTAAGAGCTCTCTCTTGTCCTCATTCCTTGTTTTAATTTGTGTCACTTTTCCCACATCTTCATCTTCACTGGGGTCCCCATCATCACTTTATGTATCCGTTTGTCTGCATTTAGGGTGGTGGATCAGAAAGGGACTTCATCTGCACCCAAGGTCCAATATCCAACACTTTAGCCGACTTCTGGAGGATGGTCTGGGAGCAAAACGTCAGCATAATCATCATGCTGACCGCTCTCAGAGAAAAGAACACAGTGAGATGCTTGTTTGCTTCTACCTCAGGGACATGCTAACTGGTTAACTTAGCCATGCCCAAATTCAAAAACATAAGGAAAACCCCGGTTTGTTTGTTACAAACAAAAAAAGAAATCAACAAAAACATGGTCTTAGTTATTTTAGCAGAAACTCAAACCTGAAACATTCTGTTGGGGGGAGCAATTATGTATCAGGACAAACAAGGAGGGTCTGATTAGTTTCTTTCAGCAGCAGCATCATTTCAGGAAACACTCGCTTGTGTTTTCTGGTTGCCTGCCTCTGTCCTAACTCAATCCACCCACTCACATTAGGCTAACAAGTTGCACCATTATCATGATTGCAAATCCTGCAACCATGAAGGAGCAAAAGAAAGACCCAGACAAAAACAATCTGTGATCCACATTATTTGTTTTAGGCTTTTATAATGGTTCCTAGGCAAAAAAAAAAAAAAAAAAAAAAAAAAAA
>NW_015113432.1:68521-82829 GCF_001443285.1 Poecilia latipinna | reverse complement strand
AAAAAACATCTGTTATCCACATTTTTTTGTTTGGGTGTTTTAAATGGTTCCAAGGAAAAAAAAAAAAAAAAAAAGAAAAAAAGAAAAAAAAGGAACACCGTTTGCACCTTCCAAAATATTACAAATCAGGACATAACACAACTGTTTGTGTTCCTCAAATTACTTAACTGTCATTTAAACCAAACATGTAATGATGAAATAAAGGCAAAATTCAAAGGCTGTGTTAAAAACTGTGCCCTAATGCAATAACCTGTGCATCAATGACCTGAAATTGGTGTTTTATTTAAGTCTCATCATTGTGGTGTAGATTTGCTGCTATCTTTGAAATGATTGTCAGTTTGGGGAAAGCTCTAGTTATCAGTCAGATTTGACTCTACAATATATTTGGTATACAGAGGAGATCATGGTCAACTTAAAGCACCCAGCCCACGCCTGTGGGTACAAAACAAGGCCAAATCATCACCCCTCATGTGTGCTTCGCAGGTTTAGGCTGTACTTTTATGCTAGGCTTAGTTTTAAACCTGAGAGCCAAATTCATTTTTACATGAAAGAGTTTTCCCCTTGGCAACTATTGTAAGTAAGCCATATTTGTCTGCTTCCAATTTTATCTTTATGAACTTTAACATGTAGTATGGAAACTCAAGCAGTAGTCTGCAACCTGCAACTCTGGAGTTGTGTGTGGATATTAATCAGTAAGAATAAAAAACGTAATTAATAATTTTGGACAAAAATGCAAAAGAATTGAAAGTTTAAAAATGTAAATGTAATTTAAAAAAACGCCTCCCAGGCATTTCATACATTACATAACATTTCCATAAACAAGGACACATATGGAGTAAGGAATGCTTAAGTTTTTTCTTTTTTTTTTTATTGCAAACTGTACTTTTCTAACTTAATTTTTTTTAAAAACTGAATCTCTGAAGAAAAATGGTTTAAACCTAAAAACTAAAGTAAACTTGTTATTCTGGCAACTGAAAATCTGTTATCCGTTATTAAAATAAGCTACTTGGTTCACTGAGTTATGTCCCTTTTTGTGGCTCTAAAATTTCTTTCCTGATGCAAAAGACCATTGAACCTTAAAACGGGTGCACGTAATTTTTTGCTCCAACTGTGTTACATCATTGACTGCTGTTAAGGAAATAAATAAGTCTTGCCTAAGGTGAAACACTGAGTCAATCAAGAACAAATCAAAATGCATTTTGATTATTATTTTATTAAGAACTAAAGCAAAGAATATGAGCAATGACTCCCCTGGCTAGTCCAGGGAAGTGAAGAAAAGATGAAAGTACATCACTTTTAATATCCACCAGTCCTCTTAGAGAGATGGGAGGAAAGGGAGTATCCCACCAGTTTCAGTTTTACTTCACAACTCTGGTATTTGCACCTGCAGACTGTGACCATGGATGGTTCAAACTCAGGTCAGAAATACCCTTTATTATGCGTTTCCAGTGACCTGCCTCCAACAGGAAGGGTGCTTTATAGCTAAAATTGATGGCTTGATTGATTGATTGAAATAAAACAAAGTTTTGACATAACACTGTGCCTGTGTGTGTGCAGGTAATGTGTGAAAAGTACTGGTCTCTGGAAGAAGGGACAGTTTATCATGGGCTGTTCCAAATAACAACAGTGACTCGGAAACAGGGTCCAGATTATTTTGTTACTACCATTAACCTGCGACAGGTAAGAGAAATGCCTGCTTTTCCTTTTCCCTTTAAACTGATTTCTTTTTACTTTATAGGCAGAACAAATGTCTGTTTTTCAGAGGGACCTGCCAAACGACAGGATAATCACACATTACTACTACCCGTACTGGCCGGACCAGAGCGTCGCAAACCCATCTTCTCTGTGTGCGTTCACTGAGCATGTGCGGCAGCATTTGGAGGCTCTGCCCCGCCTGGGGCCAGCTGTGGTGCACTGCAGGTGTGATTTCTGGATTTAACATCTTCTGTTTCAAAAAATATAAGGTCTGCAATCAATTATGTTTCACTCTGACAGTTTTGTTGCTCGGCTTCTGTGGTTCAGTGCAGGCATCGGCCGGTCCGGGACGTTTGTGACTTTGTTGTGGCTGATGCAGCTGAGTATGAGAGGAATCCCACCGGACATCAAAGCTGCTGTGAGGGACCTGCGACTGCATCGGATGTCGATGGTCCAGACACTTGTAAGTCTATACTGAACATCACTTAAATACACAGCTATAAGGATATTTTAAAGCGATAACAACTCTATAATTCACAACAAACATCCTGTCTAAACATTTTAAAAGGCAAGCAGATCTAATTTATATCCAGTTAAACAGATTCTAGTTGGGTCCAAACTCAAAAAGATATCCACGGAAACCAAGGCACTTGAGCCAAGTTGTTGCCTTAGCAACAGCCTCTAATCTTAGCAAGCAAGAGGCGACTGTCAAGAGAAACCTCTGGCTGAGTGGTAAACATGTCAAAATCTTAATACCACAGAATACTTTCTATAAATACAGGTCCTTCTAAAATAATTAACATATTGTGATAAAGTTCATCATTTTCCATAATGTAATGATAAAAATTAAACTGTCATATTTTAGATTCAATGCACACCTACTGAAATATTTCAGGTCTTTTATTGTTTTAAAATTGATGATTTTGGCATACAGCTCATGAAAACCCAAAATTCCTATCTCAAAAAATTAGCATATCATGAAAAGGTTCTCTGAACGAGCATTTAACCTCATCTGAATCAACAAAGTAACTCTAAACACCTGCAAAAGATTCCTGAGGCTTTTAAAAACTACCAGCCTGGTTCATTGCTGAAAACCGCAGTCATGGGTCAGACTGCTGACCTGACTGCTGTCCAGAAGGCCATCATTGACACCCTCAAGCAAGAGGGTGAGATACAGAAAGAAATTTCTGTTCCCAGAGTGCTGTGGGAAGTCTGTGGGAAGGAAAAAGTGTGGCAGAAAGCGCTGCACAACGAGAAGAGGTGACCGGACCCTGAGGAAGATTGTGGAGAAGGGCCGATTCCAGACCTTGGGGGACCTGCAGAAGCAGTGGACTGAGTCTGGAGTAGAAACATCCAGAGCCACCGTGCACAGGCGTGTGCAGGAAATGGGCTACAGGTGCCGCATCCCCCAGGTCAAGCCACTTTTGAACCAGAAACAGCGGCAGAAGCGCCTGACCTGGGCTACAGAGAAGCAGACTGTTGCTCAGTGGTCCAAAGTACTTTTTTCGGATGAAAGCAAATTTTGCATGTCATTCAGAAATCAAGGTACCAGAGTCTGGAGGAAGACTGGGGAGAAGGAAATGCCAAAAGTCCAGTGTCAAGTACCCACAGTCAGTGATGGTCTGGGGAGCCATGTCAGCTGCTGATGTTGGTCCACTGTGTTTGATCAAGGGCAGGGTCAATGCAGCAGCTATCAGGTGATGTTGGAGCTCTTCCTGCTTCCATCTGCTGAAAAGCTTTATGGAGATGAAGATTTTATGTTTCAGCATCACCTGGCACCTGCTCACAGTGCCAAAACCACTGGTATTACTGACCATGGTATTACTGTACTCAATTGGCCTGCTAACTCTGCTGACCTGAACCCCATAGAGAATTTGTGGGATATTGTGAAGAGAAAGTTGAGAGACGCAAGACCCAACACTCTGGATGAGCTTAAGGCCGCTATCGTAACATCCTGGGCCTCCATAACACCTCAGCAGTGCTACAGGCTGATTCCCTCCATGCCACGCCGCATTGAAGCAGTCATTTCTGCAAAAGGATTCCCGACCAAGTACTGAGTGCATAACTGAACATAATTATTTGAAGATTGACTTTTTTGGTATTAAAACACATTTCTTTTATTGGTTGGATGAAATATGCTAATTTTTTGAGACAGGGATTTTGGGTTTTCATGAGCTGTATGCCAAAATTATCAGTATTAAAACAATTAAAGACCAGAAATATTTCAGTTGGTGTGCAATGAATCTAAAATATGACAGTTTAATTTTTATCATTACATTATGGAAAATAATGAACTTTATCACAATATGCTAATTGTTTGAGAAGGACCTGTATTGGAAACAAACTTTCAATATAAGGTGTTCAGCAAATAGTATCATTCAGATTAGGCTTTGACCGAGCCCCACAACACCTTTATCATTCACTTACCAGCTATTCCGCTGAAGTTGTGCCTGATGTAAAAACTACAGCCTTGAACAGACTGTGATGCAAATCCCATTAAAGAGTGAGCTGGAGTGAGCTTCAAGAGGCTTCACACAGATTATATCAGACATAAGTCGCTACTTTTGCATTTCTTGTGTTATATCAATCCTGAGCCAAAGACAATGAAAGAGAGGACTTACCTGGGCTTAGAAAATAAAGAATTGAACAGTTTGGAGGATGAGCGGAGACAGACAGAATCCAAGATGCTTTGGGTACATCGCAAAATTTCCACAGTTGGTGAATATTTAGGGAGCTACGTCACATGCAATGCAATCAAGTACCACAAACTTTTAGAAGGAATGCCTCTCTTTATGGATGTCGATATCATTTTCCAGCAAGACTTCACATCTGCCAAAGACCATGTGCTCAATTGGCCAGTTTTCTTTTACCTGAATCCCACAGTGAATCTGTCGAGCATTGTCAGAAGAGAAACACTTGACCAAACAATGCAGATAAGCTGAAGGTTAGAATGTCTGTGGCATTGCTTATAAGCAATGCCACAGACTGAGTCCATGCCACACTTCACTGATCCATCAATTTATGCAAACAGTACCCTACGTACTATGCATAAACCTTACTGTATGTAGATATACGTTTTGGTAGGCAGGCATTCATGCATCAAAAATTAGTTTTTACTGATTTTTGTCCTATTCAAGTTGTTAGAAACCAAATATTTCATTAACTATAAGTTCTAATCATCAAAATTACTAAATAACCACAAGAAATATAGCACAAATTAATCTATAGTTTAAAACAAACATTTTGATGACTAACCTTACTGGGAGGTGTAATTGAGCTACTTATTATAGACTGTGTACTTAACTGACTCATGCCATCCAAACAAAACAAAGCCATTTCATAACCTGCTCATTCTTTTGTGTGTATTCAGGACCAGTACATATTTATTCATCACTGCCTGCTACACTGGCTCAGCGGAGGAGCATCAGCAAGGTAGGGATGCAGAAATAAGTTCCCACTGCGCGCAGAAAGACAGTATTATGAGGCAACCCAGGAGGACTGAATGAGACATCTCCTCTTTCTCAGCAGGCAACAGATGCAGGTACCGGATTTGAGTCCTAACCAACACAAGAAGGATCAACCTCAGAGCTCACGGAGGAGGAGGCGAACCAGCTCTCAACAGCAACCTCCGGCAGACCAACCCCAGAACACACTGCAGCAGATTTTTAAACCTGGGAACCTACTGAGGAGGTTAATACCCTCCTTATCACAGATGAATCCGAATTCACAAAACGCCTGAAGATATCCTCTGAAAAAAGGCACGGAAGAACTGATAAGCATCTCATTGGATGTAAAAGGGGAGGCCTTCTTGATGCTGCTTTATACGAGTGTTGGCAATGACTAAAGCTGCAACGCTGTGTATGCAGTGTGAGGAGAGGCCCCGGAGGCACAGAACTGCCCTGACACATGCAGAGAAATGCTCTTAACAAAGACACAGCAGTTTGTACTGTAACCAGGAGGAAGAACTGAGGGAATAATTCATCAGGTTAAACCTGTTATTCTGCAAATCACTTCTGATTCATGAGAAAAAGAGGCTGCATGAAATAAAAACACTGCAGGCAGAGGCTTTTTATCAGGTCACCGACAAAAAACCTTTTATGATGAGCAAAGATTCCAGGTGGGAGCGGCTAGAGAGCTAATTATTTACCTTAATTGGTGACAGACTGCTGAGATGCATTTTATTAACAACTGTTGGAAAAAAAATGTCCACTGTGCATTTCTTTCATGTAACACAATCAAATCTATCAGAGGTGACAACAGAAAGACAGACACACAGTGTAGTGGCTGTACAAAAAAGGTCATGTTTGAAAAACACACAGGCACTGCCATTCTCCTTAAATGACTGAATCCCATTGTAGTTCATGGAGAAACTACTGGTATTATACATTATAGAACATGTAGGGCTAACCCACTTTAAGTCTTTCATGGAGTACAGTGGACATAATACATTAGATCCCTCTTTAGTCTTTGTGTTTGACGTCCTCAAGAGATAAAGGATTCAGCAGACATCAGCGTCCAAGTCTTCCTTTCGCCACACCTTCACTCTGTGGCAAGTGCTATTAGCTGCAGATTAGGCGGTGCCAGCCTGTTGCAATCAAATCCATGGAGGATTTAAGTACTAATGTGATTCAATACCGCCAAGCTCCAACAGGGGGTGCTCTTTAGCAGGTAATCTCAAAAGCTCAGCATCTCCAAGTAGGCTCAACCCAAACAAAAATGATATCAGAAAGGAAAATGTATATAACTTAAAGACTTTTTCATACCTAGTTTGTCTTTTTTTTTATATACAGTTCTGATGCCACTGAGATATTCACTGTGAGACTCAACAGTGACCAAGGCAGACAAAGGAATAAAACAACAAATAGGGAAAGAAAAAGCAGCATAGTGTAGGCCAACCATGGTGACAATTGGAAATATATTACAGATTAAAACAGGTAAGAAAATTAACATTTATATCAGACTATTGGTGAAGTGAACCAACAGTTAAAATAACTTTTAAATTAGAGTTTAGGTCCACTAAAAGATTATTAGACTCTACATCCTTTGGCCATAACGAAGACAAAAAAAAAGGGACCGTCTCAATGAGACTAATCTCCCTATATATTGATTTTTTAAGTGTATTTACAGTTCATGTCCAAGGCAGGCCGGCACATGATATAAACAGATACATGCCACCCCAAAAGAAAAGAAAATGAGGAGAGTGAGAAGAGCAAACTACTCATGACGAGCTATCAAAGGCTGGGTGATAAAAACAGGAGGAGTCCCTTCTGTTTTTACTTCTCTTCAGGTCCAACTAGTGCACGCTCTCCGACATGTTAAGCGCTTCCTGGATTTCACGGACAACAAGGATTCGGGCGAGCATCTGCTCCAGGTGCTCCCGGGGGATTGGTTGTGTTGAGTACCAAATGGGGCTGTTTGGAGCCACCACCGGCTCCGGGGTCAGGTAGAAGGTGTCGTTACGGCCTTTAGCACTCTGAGGACTGTACAAACACACAACGGTAACAAGAGTGAGGATGTTTAATGGGTGTACTTATTTAAATGTCAAAAATGTCAGTTTCCTAACACAAACTGAAAGAAAACAGTTCCTAGTAGGAAGAGGTGAGGAGGGAGGGCTTGATTTCATATATTACTATCCATCTTTCAGAATTACATGTAAAATGCTTAGGGGAAAAAAATAAACTATATTCCCATTCATCAAAAATCTAAACTAAAAACGCTCATCTTAGGCCTCTAAATATATATTTTGATGCACTTTTTGAACGTAATTAGATTAAAGGTTATAGTTATTTATACTTTGGAGCATAAATAGAGATATCCTTGTAGCCTATTCACTTTCTGTTGTAACAAAATCAGAACCTCGATTGAGGAACCTGCCTTTTACTCATGCATCATTTCCATAAAATAAAAAAAACACACATGGTACTGGTCACGATCTTTAGCAGCCAGGGAAAGTTTGATTGGTGGATCTCTTGTTAAGTCATTTAGGTTCTCCAACACCAGCCTTGAGTGTTGGGTGAGTCTTTAAGTCACTGTAAGCTACTTCTTTAATCAAACAGAGTTTCTGCAAAACCTAAGTGGAAAGTAAAAAATAACTTCATAACACGATTCGAGTGTCTTTACACCCGGCTATGTAACTTGAACAGCTTTTTATGGTATGTAATTAGGTACATAACCATTATAGACAGTGGGTCTCAGCCACCCACTAATATCCATGATTTCAAATTAAACATTTTGAACTGACGTTTGAAGACACTTTTGCATGATGGAGGTGCTGGAAATGGGGAAAAATTGTTTTATTAAAAATACAACATCATTTTAATTAGCTACAATTAAAATGTATGCTAGTGAGGTTTAGGACAGCTGCATGGACAGCTGATTGCTCCATTGAATGACAGCCACTGAGCTTATTGCTTTCATTCATCTTGGCATATGTAGCTTTGGAACAACATAATAAACCCAAATCAAGAGCAACAACTCAGAGATGAAGGTAAAATATCTGTTTCTCAAAACAACATGTTAGAAGTTGAAGGAAACAAATAATGACTGAACATAAGAGTGGACGGTGTGTTGGTATTAACTAATGTTGATCACTTAACATAGAAAAGTCCTTTTTCCAGTGTTTTAAACATTAGTAAAAAAAACATGCAATCTCAAATATATATTATCCTCCAAAACAGCTACATTACTATCAGATATCAACATTGGCCTCAATTTTTCCCATTGCTGCATTCCTGATAGAACATGCGAACTTAAGACATAAACTTGAGTTTGTATTTCAGACTTTTTAAGACCTAGAATGAGATTACTTTTTCTGACCTTGCAAAAGTCCTGACCAAATAAGGTTCAGGTCTTTAGGGTCCAATAAATATTCACTCTAAAAGATGGCGAAGCTAGATCATTCGGCATCAATGTGTTTTTTTTTTTTTTTTTTAGATTCTCAATAGCAACAATCTTGCAAATTAAGGCACTTCAGCGCAGAGTGCAGCATCTTCACACCCTTTCAATTACACCAACTAGTAATTTTACTTAATCATAGCAGCTCCTCAAAGAGGAACTAAATCTTATTAAGAAGTCGCTTCCCATTTACCATTTGAAGAGGTAGAAATCATAGAGCTTGATAGGGCAGCGCAGCGGGTTCTCAGGGTCCTCCAGCTGTTCCGAGTACATGTCATCTGTCACTGAACGAAAAGTAACAACAGTCATCGTTACTCTCCATGGAGAAATGCAACTCGGATTTTATCACGTTTGTCGCAGAATCTATTGCGATAAACGATAATATTGTTTTGAGACCATTTTCAAGTGATATAATGTTAATGGTATTTTAATGCAAGAATACATTCTTAAAGATAGATACACATTCATTTCTAATGAACATTTGACACTAGAAATTGAAGATATAACCGAAAAAACAAAACAGCAACAAAGAAAAAAAATTATTATGAAGTCTCTAAACAAAGTTGTCCTTCAAAAAAAGTTGAAACCAAAGCACCAAACTGAAGACTTTTTGGATTTAATCAGAAAGCACGAGTACAAGTTTTTCTACCAAAAACTTCTTCTACCAGAAAGAGAGAAAATGATAAATCATGCAAATGGAAATTTTTGAGCTTGTTTTAATTTATCATGCATTTTATTACTGAGCCATCGCTTATTGTGACAGGCCTACTGATTACCTCATACATGAGTAAGCAGGACTTTTACACAGTCTAGAAGAGAGTACTACTGCACTTTTAAAAAGAGTGAAAATCACACTAACATTTTTTTTAAGGCCAGTGGTCAATAGTTTGAATTGAAGCAGAGAAATACTGAGCAGAATTGAATCATAACATGCAATTATAAAAGGACTTTAACATCTGTTTACCCTCTTACCTTTCTGTCCTATGAACCTCTCTGCTGACTTCAGGTACCGTATGCTGGTGCTCTTGTCTTTGGGATTGTTGGGACTCTTCCTGGTGTGTCTCAACACCTTTGAAAAAGCCAATTTTAGATGCTGATCCACTGTTTTTAGGTGGAAATACCTGGAAAACAAATCAACATCAACCAGTGAGGCAGACTACTAAAGATATGCAGTAGACGAATGCAAACCGATCGACATTTGATCATGCATCGTTAAATGAAGAAAATCCTTTTTGTTAGCGAAATGTCTGCAGAACCATCAGAATACTGGAGGGCTTTGAAACTCACTTTGTGTTGAAGAACATGAGAGTCGTGAGCAGTGTTGATGGAGAATGAGCTCCCAGCTGTTTACACTCCCACAGCATCTCCTCTGTAACATGACTGGGAATAACATATCCTGGGGAAAGAGGGAAAAAAGCAGAATATGAAGAGCTGGTAGGTTTAGAAAACTGTTGCTCATGCAGCTGGAACTCATTGTAAAGGTTTGCAGGAACAGGTGGTGTGTAGGAAATTTATGCAGAGCAACACAGCAAATTAAAAAAATAAATATATGGGTGTACCTAGAGGATGAACCGACGGCCTCCAGGGGTCCAAGATTAGATGAAGACAATGAGCGAAACGAGTATAGTACTGATCTGAGAAAATGTCGTCAACTCGACCGTTATCAAACAGATACTGCAGGAGGAAGAGAGAGAAGCAGATCATCAGTGGTGCTATTAACTCCCAGTCTATTGTATGCAGAGATTCTTAGCAGGACAAAGAAAACAAGCCCTGGAGTTCAATCAAAATGTCAACATCCACTCTAGAAACTTTCATTTAGTTCCTGTTTGGTAAGGCAGTAAAATTTAGTTTTAAGATTATTGGAACAAAATAATTATTTTTTCTAACTTCAATTGTAAACTATGCAAATTAAAAGCTCTGAATTTCTTTATTTGTTAACTAAAACTTGCTACAGATCAACGGAGAGTTTTTGGGGGTGAATGAGTGTAACTAACCTTTTGTATGCAGAGAAATACATAATAAAGAACATCCGCCTCGTATGATTCTCCTTCAAGCCCCCGAGCCTCTGCTGTCATCAGAGACAGACCCATGCAGAGTTCAGCCACCGCACACGACACCAGATCCTCCTGGAAACGAAGCGCCTGGCGTCCTGAAGCACCACATAAGGAAAAATGCCAATTGAGAAAGGAACAGAAAATCCTTTACTGTCCCACAATGGGGGAAGTTGTTCATAACAATTATTGTTTGTCACTTTAACTCTAAGTAAAATGCATGGTCTCTCACGGCCTATTGGAGCAAGTTTGTTCTGATCCGATTTGTCCAGCTCTGCATTTTTCCTCTGAGCCCAGAGTCGCCACACGTCCAGCCCCTCCTCTGGCTTCAGCGTTGCGGGCAGCAGCAGCTCCTGCACCTGTACTTGCTGCTGACCTTGACCATCTACTTCTGCGACCACCGTCTGACCCTGAAAACAACCAATCAAAATAAAAATAAAAAAACTTTCACTGAGCTGAAATGAAACACCTGCAGGATGAAAGGATTCTGTGTTATTACTTGTAGCGGCTGTCCATCCTGCCCCGTCAGCCCCTGTGTGTGCAGCACCTGCTGCTGGGGGTCCCAGATAATGGATTGTGTGGCGTTGGAGTAGCCCTGCACAGCCACAGGAATGTGGATGTTTCCGTTCATCAGCTGGGCGGGGAAGAGTGTGTTTGCGGCCAGCGTGTGAACCACTTCCTCTTGGTTGCTCATCCCGGTGGAGCTTGTTATGCTGGAAACTGCCTGCACAGTCTGACTTTGACTAGTGGGGCTTTTTAGCTTGTCGCTTTCAACGGTGACCTGGGTCGGCATTGTGGTCATTGTTGTAGTGTTTGTCCCTGCCACCTGCACCGTCCCGTAAGCTTCCTGGGGGATGGCAATGTGTGTGACCTGCTCACGGCCCCCAGACCCAGCAGGAGCAGAGTACACAGGAATGGTCCAGGTCTCACCTGTGGGACTGGTGATCGTACCAGTAGCACTGTAAAGGTGGGAACTGTCTACAGTTAGGAGGTCTGGCCGCAGCGACACGTAGCTCTGCTGCTGCCCCTGACCCTGTGGGATTGCCAAGACTGTGGCTACTTGCTGACCAGGCAGGGCATACGACACAGTGATGGGCATGTCCACCTTACGCTTTTTAGCTGGCTGCAGGACCCCTGCTGCTTGGGATGTAGCAACAGTGGTTCCCATCACCCTCCGCTCCACTCCGTCCTGCTGCTGGGTGGGCGACAGGGCCCCCACCGTCTGGATCTGGATCTGCTGCCCGCCTGCCACAGCTGCCACCAGCTGGGCTTGCAGCTGAAACACACAAGGTCAGAAGTAATAATGAGTAAAGTAAAAAAAAAAAAATCTAGTACACTACTGTGTTTTTACACTGCTGTGCCATTACAAGATCTCATTGCAATAGTTCTAGCCATTATGGGAAGGAAATAAAAAAAAAAGCAGCGAAAGAAAAAATACTAATACTCAGATTTCATTAAAAAAAAAAAAAAAACTTTGAATTGAGGAATGAAGACTTGCTGTGTGAATGAAGTCCCAACTTGTTTACTGCCTCGTCTTGCTGTGTGCATCATTCCAGCACCAATAGTTTATGGACAAACCTGTTGCTGCTGTTCCTCTGTCAGCTCCCCAGGCTGAATCAGCTGTGCAGTGGTAATGCCCTGCAGCTGCTGATGGGAACCAGCGGGCACCTGGAGAACCTGGCCAAGCATCTGACCCTGTTGCTGGCCTTGAATTTGCACCTGTGCAATTAGTATAAGCAGGACATTAAGCGGACACATGATATTATCAAACTGAATAAGATGACAATACATTTTTCTTAACAAAATTCAGATTCTGACCTGGACAATCTGTTGTTCTGCATTCTGTTGGACAGACTGCTGCGATGCAGAGTCCTGCATCTGCTGCTGTGGCTGGACCTGCACCTGAACCTGCAACAGAGGATAAGGTTTTCATTTTTAAAAGAAGCACTCTCAAAACAAATGTATGTATATATGGCAATATATACATATGTATATATTGCAAAATGTATATTCATTTTGGTAATTTTGTATTCCGCATTAGAAATCAGAGTGGACAAAAAACTGAGCCAGGTGACTGCTTCGACACACCTGAATCAAATACGAATGTCATTAGCAGAAATCTGTATAATCTGACATAGTATAAAATTGCAGACATTTTTCAGCTATTTAATTCAGATGTGCTGGACTAGAAAGGCACTTAAAAGTTTCAAATAATTTGCCCTTCATCTGAAAACCCTGAGCTAAACAAATAAAGTTGTAGAGGATTTCTGCGCTGCAGTAATTGAACAACAAATGCCACTAAAATACTTCAAAGTAAGAAGCAATCAGGAATAAATAACTAATTAAATTGCAAAGTCACTTAGGAGCACACACACACACACACAACATAATTCACTAGTGGAGATGAAAATAAAATTCACGTAGAACAGATATAAAACAATGTAGTAGTAATGTCAAGCTCCCCCTGAGTCAAAAGAAGAGTCTTTAATATTTTGGAGTCCTAAACAGTTCTTATACAAGAAAGAGAGCTGTTCCATAAAATGGAAAAAGCAACTGCACACACACAATTACCTCTACTTAGATTAGAGCTCCAAACATTTAAAAGCATCTTATTTTCAAAGTGTATCTTTTCTTGATTAGACTTGATAAAAGACCTCCAAGATTAGACAAGGTGAGACTTAAATACTTCAAAACCCAACAATAAAATCTAACAATCAGTCCTTTAGTAGCTAGGAAGTCAGGTGACGCAAACACTGGAATTGCACGATCCCATTTCCTAGTTCCTGTTAGAAGTTATAGAGCCACAGCTACAGATGATATTCTGAAATAAAGAACCACAGTAAATTAAAAGCGCTATAATAAAAGGCATTAATGAAATTCTCAAAAAAAAAAAAAAAAAATAAAAATAAAACTATGAAAGAAACGGGGCTCTGGCAAGTTGGAGGACAAAAATGTAAAAAGATTGTTTTGACAATTTACTTACTAAATTTAAGAGCTGTTAGGGAGTATGCTGAAGTTCTACATAAAAGAATCAACTATAAGAAGGTAAAGGCCTTAGAATACTGTCCACGTTATCTCAAACCTAACCTAAAATAATTCATGGCTTCTGTTTAGTTTTCATTAAGATACAGAAAAACAAAGGACATTTTCTTTTGCGATAAAGCCATTAAATGTTCAAGTTTCTAGCAATGTTTTACGCCTGCCCAATAATGGTAAATCAGAATTGCAACAACATTTTTCTGCACAGTATGGAGAAATATACCAGTTGTGATAAATCCACATTTTTCTATTCTAGTAATAAGATGTTCCCAACTCTTTTGATAACCTTAAAAAAATATTGCAGGGTATTATCTGTGTCAAGTGTGTGCATCTATTGTCGTGAAAAGCCAAGCATGCAACCAATTCACAATTTGCATGCTTGTGTACTCATAATGAATGCACTCTGAATTCATGACACTATATAACATGTAGCATATGCTGCATTTTAATCAGATTCTTGTTACATGAATATTGTACAGATATCATAATGAAAATACATAGTTGACACACCAACCTATAAAATCTGGTTTGAAGTTTAATCATGTGCATTCTTTATATGTATGCAATTTATATGTATATGAAAACACATTTTTGAGACTGCAGGGGGGGGGGGGGGGGGGACAAAAAAA
>NW_015113432.1:32107-65340 GCF_001443285.1 Poecilia latipinna | reverse complement strand
TTTGATTTACGTATAATATATTGATATATAATGTCTTGTGGTTGGGGGGGGGGGGGGGGGGGGGGGGCGTAACACAAAGACTTCATTTACCGGACAAGCCAGCTCCAACAGCGACCCAGCCACTTCTGTACTGTCTGTATAGATGCAGTTGGTCTCTTGTTGGTAAACCATAGTTGTAGTGGTGGTTGTAGTGTCTCCACTTTGTTGGCTGAACTCCTGCAAAGCATCAGGACCTTTACTGGCCAAGGACTCCAGGAACTCCTTCATACGATGTTGAGGAATGCTCCGAGCTTTCTGTCTCACTAGCTCCTCATATGAGCTGCTGCTATCCATGGCATTATTCATAGCTGCAGACTGTTATCACTTCGAAGAGATGGAAACCTGGAGCAAAAGATATAAAGCGACATTCTGAATTTCAATTAAAACTATAATAAAGAAAATAAAATAAAAAATACTATATTAAGATCATTCAACACCGGCTTTAGTCGGACGCAGTCAGAGCTAAATGACTGGTGATTGCACAGAGAGAGATTGTAATAGGAAAGGGTTAATTCCGGCTGAGTGTAAACGAGCTGGGACAAAAGCGCGGTCACTTTCCAAATCGAATGCAGCAGTCTTGGGTTGGTAACATATTCAGGATGAAACGGGCACGCTTAAAACTGGATTTATGTTACTGCAATGTTTACGGTTACCTGTCTGAACAGCCCCTAACCAAGCTGTTGATTACACAACGCGCTAGGTTAGCCAGGTGCATTGCTAACTAGCCGCGTGTGGTTTGCAAAATAAAGCCAATCACTGTGTCGTTGGAAACAAGGGTTAAATCCAACAATTCAGATGACAATTGTCGCTTCGCAAAGGATTAAAGGTGCGTTCAAACCATCAGCTCTTGACAAACCATTCTACGTCTGTTGCGCTTTACTGTTTTTTCTCTGATTACCTTAAAGCTAACAGGCTAGTATTAGCATGAATATTGGCTACCTGTCTCTAACAGCTCGAAGTTTAAGTCGTCCACAACGGTTTTCCTCCAGTAAGCTGGACGGTGCAGTACTGTTGGTGTTTTTAGCAGCTACCTAATGGGTTACTTTCTCCGTTAGCTGTAGTTTTTCCTTTTTTTCCCCCACCAGACTCATATTCCGCTGGGCGCCATCTTACAACAGCGTCCTCAAACCAATAGGCTACCGATTTGTAACTCTGGGGTGCTGTCGCGATATTTCTGACAGGTAACATCGCGAGAATCTTCAGTAGCTTTGTAATCTGTTAAAGGCGACTCGTACAAACAGAAAAGCAGACGGGATGGCGCAGATGTCGTTCCACCTTAAAACACAGTTCTTCCAGAGAGACGCTCCTAGTGGCTCACTAGCATCTAAATCTTTTAAGGTGGTGCCAGAGAGATGCACCGAATATTTAGTCGGGGCTTCCGAAGCTCTGGGCAGGTGGGAGTTAATTCCCACGCACGTCAGTCTGGCGTTGCATTATCCCACGTTGTTTAATGTTTACGGTTTAATGTGCTCTTATTGTGGTCATATAAATCTCATCTTAAAAGTATCCCTGTCCATACAACTGCTATTCTGTTGCCGTATGTGATGAATCATTGTTTACATCAGTAGTAGTTATACTAGTGTGGTTTTATGTACTGCTATAATGAGGATGAAGATCAAAAAAGTGGTAAGCTAGCTACATTTATCTATCCAGGAGTACAGAGTTCATGAGCTGCCTGAAAAAGTCCACGACTTTACCCTGAGAGTCCTGAGAAGCAGAGAAGAATCAGATGACTTGAGTTAAAAGTTTTATCCTGATTCAGATAAGCTTGGAAGAAGTGGTGATGTAAAGCAGGTGTCTTCATGGCGGTCCACCAGTGCCTCCTTGAACCTATTCCATTCATAACTTTAAACTGTTTTAAAAGAAATACTTTACCAATGACTTTTGTTGCCAATGCAGACTACAGAGATAAACATTGTAGCTGTTATTGTTAAACTCAGAACATCACGCAGTTAAATATTTAGGTGCACTTAAGAAAAAAATGTCAGGCACACCAGTACAACGAGTTACTCTACAGCCCTAAATAACATAATCACCTGGGTTTGCCGTCATTGTTTATTCTAGTAATCACTTCTGATTTTGAAGATGTGACTAAATTAATTACTGGCATAATAATGCCATTTGTTCTGCAGCAGGCAAAGTTCTTACTCATTTACTGGAAGTGTTCATGTTTCCAGGTCTGACTCTGACTCCACCCTCAAAAAAACTTTTTCCTTAAAGAATTTATAAGTTCACTGACTGAAGTTTACTTTTATAATGAAAAAAGGCTCAGCCTACCTTGGCATTAGTAAACACCGTCTCTCGTTGTACCTTAGACAATACAATGTGAAAAGGTAACCCACTTTTTCATTAACATTTGGAGCAATCTTTTGGCAGGTATAAATATTCAAGAACCATCAGTGCATTACTTGCCATTTACATGGACATGGAGACATGCTCACTATATCATAAATGCAGACAGTTTTGTGATATTCATTTTATTTTTTGCTGTACAAAGGACCCCTGAGAGTCTTAAGAACCACAAGATGGGAGGGTACCACCTCAGTTAGAAAAATCAAATATGGTATTTGAGAGCATCCCCTTAACGTAAAACATCAGTCATAATAAAATTTGCTCAGGAAGTCCTTTTTTTTTTTCTTCTTATCAAAGTTGCTTACAATGCTGCAGCAAAAAAATAACAGGACACACAAATCTTGAAGGGGCTCTTAACACTGACTGGTAAAGCCGTAAGAGACCAAAGAGCAGCCTCAGAGTTTGCTGCTTTCTTTACGAACCAGTCACATGAGACATACATGAGAAGAGCTGATTAGAAATGTTGCAGGCAAAAAGAAAAGGCATACAATTTAAAGCAGTCTCAGTCAGATCTGTCTGTGTCCTTGAAGATGTTCCAACATAAGTGATACAAACACAGTGGTCGAGTATCTGAAGGCTCCGGGGAATAAGCACAGCTTCTCTCTCTTTTTTTTTTTTTTTTTTTAAATCAATCAGATCTTCCCTGGGTCTTCTTTGAGTGTGACAGTTCTGTTAAAAACAAGCTGAAATGGAAAGGGAAACCATATTACAGCATGTCTTACCACTGAAATGTGCATGTATTTAATATAGATCTAAAAGACCTATGTAAATAGCTGCTAGCTATATAAAAATAAAGCATTTCAAATTTGATTTGACTTTAACTGTACCTTATCAGCTGAGCTGTCGGGATCCAGGGAGAAGTAACCGACTCTCTCAAACTGGAATTTATCCAAAACTTTTGCTCCCTTCACTGAGGTATCCACTAAGGCACTGCTGATCACCTGCAGGGAATTCTGGAGAAAACGATGTGAGAAGATAAGTTTCAGGTAAACCCCCTGAAACTTGTAAAAGTATTCATATCCTTTAAACTACTACAAATATCATATCACATGCACAACATTTACTGAATTTCAGTAGGATTTTATGTGAAAGACCAACACAAAGTAGCATATTTGTGAACCAGAAAGACAATTATACATGGTTTGGAATAAATCTAAAAAGTGCCCAGTGTATTTTCTGAATCAAAGCTTAACCACTGAATGATGAAGATACATTTTTAAGTCTTGCCAAAGACTTACAGGGTTGATGTCACTCAGGAAGCCGCCAGGCACTTCCGACGGATCCTCCGGGTGCTTGTGCAGGAAGCTGCAAAGCGGGCGAGACTTCTCATTTAGTTGAGTTTTTAAATCACAGGTTGTTTAGTAGTGGATGGCAGTCGTTGTTTCTGACTTACAGCCTTTCATAGAGACGCACTTCACACACCAGAGGCTGGCTGACCCAGTGGATGAAAGCCTTTGGTTTCTCTGCAGTCTCTGAGCTGCAGCAGGTCACTTCCAGTTCCACCACTTTACCCTGAGAGTCCTGAGTAGCAGAGAGGAATCAGATGACTTATTGAGTAATAACTTCATCGCCATGTGGTGATTTAACAGTTTATCCAAAACTAATGTTTGCACTGAACAACCTTGGAAGCTAAAAATACTGGTAAAAATCAGAACGATAGGTATGTGTAGAATTATATTTCCTTATTTCTATTTTTAAATTTTACACTTAATTATTTCATGTTTAACTTAATGCATACTTAATTGAGACAAATTGTGCCTTAAATCTAATTATTCCATGTGATTTATAACACAGGTAAAGATATATTATCTTTAAAAAAATGCATGAAAAACATGCAGTAATGCAGTTTAAATATGTAGCTGAGGCACCATGGTCCCAGCAGCAACCTGTGGCTGGTTTAACATAGATGGATTCACCTCTTTCTTACAAATTTAACTCCCTAAAAATGGTTTTGACTCAATGTTTCTCGAATTTCTTGTATTACAGTGATATTAAATGAAATAACTTTGACATTTACCTTGATTACTTTCTGGACAGAGATGACATAGCCAGCATGTCTCAAGCCAACCGGCTGTTCTGGAGTCAGACGCTTGTAACCTTTCTCCATTACCTGCAAAAAAAATAAAATAAAAAAAATCAATAAGTCCACAATGAAAGACTTCCACAAAAATATTGTTGGAGCTCTTTGTTTATCGTCCTTCTAACCTCTCTGAAGTCGCTCTGTTCAATGAATACTGTGCATGTAAATGGAACGGTGTGGGCGCCTTTGGATTCATTGGCAGGAAAGTCTGGTACCCTTACATCCATCTGTGAGTGAAGACAACAGCAGTCTGATTACTTAATGAGGTTAAACTTCCATCCATTTTCTTACACCCTTATCCCTAGAGGGATCCGGAGGGGTGCTGGTGCCTATCTCTAGCAAACGTTTCGGGCGAGAGGCGGGGTACACCCTGGACAGGTTCCCCAGTCCATCGCAGTGAGGTTAAATTTAACCTTTAAATCTTTAGCACATGTATTCTTTATTTGAAAGTAATTTAACAAACCTTTGTGTCCTTGGGAAGGTTTGTTATGGTGACCTTGAGGGGTTCCAGCACCGCCATGGCACGAGGAGCGGTGTCATTCAGGACGTCTCTCACACATGACTCCAGCAGATGAGGTTCTGTCGTCGTCTGGGAAACGGTTACACCAACCTGAAACAGAGGCAGTTACAATTACACAACAGCATATTCCTTTTACATTGAAATCATTGTCGATCTGTGCAGCAGATCGAAATCCCTCCACTCTACATACGCGTGCACAGAAGTTATTGATGGCCTCAGAGGGGAAACCTCTTCTCCTCAAAGCAGTCAGAGTGAAGAGTCTGGGGTCGTCCCAGTCTCTGCATAAGGAAAAAAAAAAAAAAAAAGATCAACAAGGTGTATGTGGAACCAAAATCAAACACAAGGCTTTTAGTGTAATGCAGAGTTTGCTCTATTAGTCCAGAATATAGTAGTTTGAAGTAATTTATACTCAAAACTTTCAATAGCATAAGCCTCGAATCTTAAATAATTCAACAAATTAAACACTCAGCAGATTTTTATTGAGAAAAATGTCTATTGACATTTTGTTATGTACAGCACATCCTAAATAATGAAGAGTAACTTTTTGTAACTTTCAGAAAAGAAGACCAACTGATTTTCTAAAGGCAGGTGGTTTTAGAACCCATCTCCTATTTTGTCTTTTGTCCAAAGACAATTTGTGTAAAATCTTCTCTTTTCTGCAAAATATTTTATTAAATGTCTGTATGGCATGCAGTTTTTTTTTTTTAAATAAAAACCTGCTTTGCCTTCTTTCACAATATGTTTGCAATTTTAATTGATATTGTTTTTATCCCTGTGACTACACACCAAAAAATCCATAAGGTGTATGAGCAAATGTATTGCGAAAGGACGCAAATAAAAAAATTAAAAAATCCCCTTCGTTTCCCCTAAGGGGATCCGTAAGAACCAGAGTGGAAAAAAAAACAACATAAAACATACATTTAATCTTAACATAAATAAAGATTTGTTTTGTCACCTGACCACGCCAGTCTCAACAAGTTTGATAATTTTCCTCTTCGACACAACGGTGTAGGTGAGGTTCAAGCGGCCGTATTCCCACTGAACGGGACAGTACAAGTCCAGAGCGTTACACAGCCAGTAATACGAGGAACGCCTAAAAAACGATTATGAAAAAGCAGAAAAACTCGATCAAACCGATGCCTTCAAACCAAAGCCAAGAGCAGTTTACATACAGATCAAACACCTTGATATACCTGGCTTGAAACTCTTTGGTACACAGAGAATGGGTGATGTTTTCAATAGAGTCACACAGACAGTGGGTGTAGTCATAGGTGGGGTAGATACACCTGAAGAGGAAGATGAACCAAAAAAGTTAATCAATTCAAACTGAGTTAAAGAAATGAAAACTAAAACATGTTTCCTTACCATTCGTCTCCTGTTCGGTGATGAGGCGTGTACTTGATTCGATATGCCACAGGATCCATCTTCCCATCCTCCATGACCATCTTCATCCGGAGCGTGGCCTCTCCCTCGGCGAACATGCCCTTCTTCATCCTCTCAAACAACACCAGAGACTCTTCGATGGGTCGGTCCCTCCATGGGGATGGAGGAACGTTGTGGCCTTTCAGCTCCTCACCCTTCTGATGGCACACATACGCATGGCCCCTGATGACAGTCAGGGTGATCAGAAATCCAGCCGTCCATCAAAGCAAACTCCCTGCGTACGTTCTCGACCCCAGCTTACCTGCGGATCAGATCAACGGCGAGGTCGTAGAGTTTCTGGAAGTTGTCCGACGCGTGGGTGACGTCGTACGGCGTGTAACCTGTGAGGTACGGCTGCGCTGATTAGAAGCCGGTTTTATAATACAAGGATCGTACATAATATTCATTTGAAAATCTCCTGCTTTTCCAGATCTCAACTACACATGGTCTGAGTCACTTTTAGCAATTAAAAATATACAAAGATGACTGTGGTCAGGGCTTTAAGTATGGAACCTGGAAAAAAAAAAAAAACGGACTGATGAACAGGAGGAGAAGCAAAGAAGCGAGGCCTGCAAACAAGGACGAAAGGAAGGGTTGACAACAAAAAGTTGACCGAAGACAACAAGTTAGAGGATAAAGCCTAGAAAATCTAAAGTTTGTCCATACACTGATTTTCTTTTATCATACTTATTTAGACCTGAAAAACACTTAAATCGCATTCCAGACTTTTTCAGATGGTGAAGGAATCCTAATGCATGCATCATGCTTACACTATAACCAGATAAAACATCATCTAAACACACCCAGCCACTCCACCATGTCCTTGATGGCAGTGAAGTACTTCTCCTCCTCCTTCTCAGGATTGGTGTCATCATACCTTAGGTAACAAATCCCATTGTTTGCCTGCAGAAAGAGTTTAGATTCAGAGAAAACTTCTTCACAGAAAACAACAAACAGATTTTAAGTTAGGCAAATGTACCTTGGCGTAACCAAAGTTGAAATTAATGGCTTTAGCATGTCCAATGTGAAGAATACCGTTGGGTTCAGGTGGAAAACGGGTACGGATCTGAAGCAGTTAAAGCAGGCAAAACTCAGATCATTTAATATGAGCACTTTTCATTTTATGTTATTTTAACTTTTCTGTACCTGTCCACCTGTGAACTCAATGTGTTTCCGAAGGAGATCCATTGTTTTTGGAGTCACAACATAACCCTCGGTTTTGTAGTTTTCTCCTGAAAACGAAAAAAGTAAAAGGTCAGACTATAAATAAATTACCCTGTGTTACATCGTTTAATGTTACCAATATGCAGAAAAATACCATAATGCACCAGGAAGAGATTTGACTGGTTTCTAAGAAATATAATCTGTGAATGTGTAAGAAGATATGACTTTTCTGTGCAGATGATCAATTATTATCAATCAAAGAAAGTAAAATATTTTATCCAATCTTGACCTGGTGCAGTTTGTTGTATTGCAGTGTGTCCAGACTACTAAAGTACAATAATACAGTCGCAGCTTGAAAAAAAAAGACATGCATTTTACTAATGCTAATGTTGACAACAAGAACAATAGAAACAATAACAGATGCTACTTCATCTAAATGCTAAGAGTTTTCTTCTCACCTGGTTTATGAAACTTCAGTGCTTCTCCTCTCAGCTGCTCCATTAGAGATCTTCCTTCCACAAAATTGCCATCACCTTAATATATGAACAAACAAACAAAAAAAAAAGCACGCTCAAATAAGAAACAGTTCAATGAACTTTTGTCTGCTTGCTGCGGCTCACCATTCAATGACACCACCTCCTCTTTCTTCGCCTTCACGTCATTCTCTCCCACCTTTGCTTTCTGTGCCTGCATAACAAAGCATGAAGGATGCAGTGATTACACAGAGCCAGAAAACATAGCAGGAAGCAGCTCAGGTGAGAGTAGTTTAAACTTTCCCTCACATATGAAACAGCTCTCTTACCTTGGGTTTCTTCTCTAGATCCGCCTCCGTCTTGGGTCCCAGCAGGTGCAGGACCTTTAAGACCAACGGTAATGTGTAACGTCACCTGTTCGTATTTAATTAAAGCAAACCCTCTCCTCCTCCATTCATACCTGCACATCCACCTCGTTTTTGATCACCTTCCCTTCGGCCCACTTCAGAGCTGAGCGTGCTTCTCCTGCAACAGATAAAAAGACATTCTGTCTGTCTGTCTGTTCTGCTGTAATGGCTGTGATAATATTCAACCAAATGTGAGATCATACCCATTAGCAATCCCATGTTGAAGCGATACCTCTCCGTCAGCAGCTGCTCCTTGTGCTTCTTGATGACAGACTCAACCTGCGCGACAGTCCACTGTCACTCAACACACCACTTTGCAATAGTAAAAAACACAAACTATTGTGTTTGTAAATTGTTTACCGTGTAAATCTAAAGTGGAAGTATTGAGACACAGTTTTCAAATGGTTTTGTAAGTAAAAATATTAAGTGTTGCATCCATTTTTATTTAATCCTCAGTCACAAAACTTTGTAAAAAAAAAAAAAAAAAATCACTTTTTGCTCGAGTTATAGCTTTGAGTTTTCCTGAGTTGTGTCTCTTCCAGCTTTGCGCAGCTAGAGATTAAAGTTTTAGACCATTCCTCTTTGTGAATCAGCTCAGGCTCAGTGAGACTGGATGGAAAGTATCTAAGTATTACGTTTCCTATCAGTTGGACTTTAACTAGGACATTCTAAAAATGCAATAAAATGATTACAATAGTCTATTGAGGAACAGGAAATGATAACAGCAGGCTTTGGAAGTCACCAACACAATAAATGTGGCCTGTAAGGCAGCAAGTTTTGCCACTATGATTTAATCAATTTTACGAGACGGATCAGAGATTGCTATTATATTGCTAGGTATGGATGTGACTTTTTTATTAGCTTACTTATAGTGCATCATGTACAAACTATGCTTCTGAGAACTGTGTGCTCAATTCCAGTTTCTAAATGCTATCTTAGAAACTGGAATTGTAATTTGTAAACTATATTGTGATAATTAAACAAACTGTTCAATTCAAGAAAAAAAAAACATTTTGTTTGTTTTTTTTTTTGTTGTTGTTTTTTTCCTGGTCCAGACGGTCAGGACTACTTGCTTTAACTCACTGAAATCCTTTTAGTGACACTGGCTGCATGTTTAGGGTTTTTGTAATGCTGCAAGATTAAACTAAACGTCACTAAATGTGTCACTTAATTAAATTACACATGGATGGACTATATTTTCTAATTAAATTACCCTTTGCGGTAATTGATCCTGTGAATGTATTTAGAAGTATTGTTTTACAGGCTCAACACAAATACACACTACAAATTTCAGGAGTTAATTTGTAAAAACCTTTGAAAACATTTTTTACTTCCGCTTCTATGCAACGGTTTGTGTTGGGTGTCATGTGGTGATATGTCAAAAAAGCTAAGAGTGCATGATTGTATTTGTGAGGCATTTTGCTTCAGATCAGTGGGAGATTATACACTTACTGCATCCTCAATCTGCTCCGGTGTTATGACTACACCTACACCACATGCTTCATCAAACTCTTTCTGACTGATGGGATCCTCGGGATGACTTTTGACAAAGTCTAAAGCAGCTGCAAAAAATATAGATAACATACGTGAGGAAGCAGTCAACATCAACCTAAGGTTTATTATTCAGTATTGGCTTCATCGTACATATCAAATGTTGTGAGAAATTACCTGCCAGCTGTAGTTCTGTACAGATTTTCCTCTGAGCGATGCAGTCTGACAGAAATACCAGGCGTTTGTTGTCTTTAAGGCGAGAAGCCATACTGTACAGCAAAGTGCCCATGGCTTTGTCCACTCCATTTGCCCCATTGACACGCTGAGCCTGTTAAAAACAGTTTTTAAAAAATGTATCAAATTTGTTGCCTTTTCTCCAGCTCTGTCACAGTTAAAAATAGCAGTCGAAATAAGAGAAAGGACTCAACCCAAATTAAATAATGTGAAAAATATAAGCTTAGCTATAGAAAATGTAAAGCGAAAGTGGCATTTAACCATTGTGCGTGCGAGGACTGAGGCAAACGTAGAGGACTGTGGCAAATCATCCAAGTTTTACGTGTGTAGGGTCGGTTGGACCCCATTTGCAGACACAAGGGTTAAGCTTGATGTTTATTGCTTAGTTAGTTTCAAAACGAGTAAAGTTGGTATGCGGAGCAGCGACATATCCCAGCTGCACCGGTGAGCTCCTACCTGAATAATCCCCTCCTTTAGTGCAGAACTCAAAGCTTCATTTTTCAGTGTCTCCTTCGCTTTCTGCTCGCTGAGCCCAATCGAGGTGAAAAGTGTCAAAGTATCAGCCATTAGTCTTCTTTAGAAATCGGAACCACACAGACACAACGCCGCCGCACACTGTCTGTCTCCTCAGAGGAAGAGCGAAAGAGAGACTTCCTGTCCAACGCAAACCAAAAATATTACGCTAGAAAGTTATTAGCCAATAGGGCACAAACCCCACACATGGAATTGACCAATTACGAATGAGCTTAGCTTGCAGTACAAGGCTATTAACCAATGAGCTGTTTGTTGACATCAGCGAGGGAGGGACTTCCAGAATTAGAGTAACGTTGCATCAGATTGATAGTTCAGTCACTATTTAGCAGAAACATGTAATATAATAACATTTTATTTTCGTGAGAGATCATTTTAAAAACAGAAAAGCGCTCTTTTCTATTTTAATTTTTACACGTGTGAATATTTCCATCGCAGAGTAACTTATTTTCTGTCCGTCATTTTCTGTGTTAACTCTGTGAAAGTTTTGATGGCTCCTGCAGCTGGCTCCGCTCCATTTATCAGCCGGCGAGGAAACCGGCACTCATGCAAACTTAAAGCTGTGAGATATCTGGTCCAAACTGCATACAAAATATCTGTGCACCACCTTAGCCCATAATTCATAAAGTTCATCATATTCATTGACTTTGTTCAATTACCGACTGTAAGTAACATTATAGTTTTGCTCCTGACAACTGCTGCTAGCATTTTAGTGTCTTATCACATCCAACTTTGAGAGATCTAGGGGAGTCCATGTCACAGCAGGGCTGTGGGCAGCAAAAGAGTAAACAAATAATTATTAAGTCAACTGGTGGTAAATGTGTGCCTTTTTATCTTATTGCCTCATCGGTGTGTGGTCCTCAAATATTTAGGGTGAGGCCATCTCACCACCTCTAGCTAGGATAGAATCTCCTCCCTTGAAACTAGTCACCCGGAGATTTTGCCTGTTGACGGGTAAAGAGTGAATCCATCATATAGCTATGTGTACATTCGCTTTTCATTTTTCTGCAGGTTGCATACCTGCAACCTGCAGGTCGTTTATCGGTCAGTAAAGGCATCTTTTAGCTCCAAACAAGTATGGCCAAACATGCGGTGTTGTCTTCAGGGGCTAAATTGTGGCGATCTTTGCCATGCGCAAAGTCGGAGCTGCGACTGGAGCTCACCCTTGCTTGTGGACAAACTTTCCGGTGAGTGTTTACAGATAACTCATAACATTAAATGAACCGGAAGATACGCGTATTCCTGTGTTTTTCCATTTAAGCATCATTCAATTAATTCACAGCTGGAGAGAAAATGCTGATGGGCACTGGACTGGAGTCATAGGGGGACGTGTTTGGACCCTGACTCAAACAGAAGACACTCTTTGGTACTACGTGTACACAAACCAGGGTGGAGCTGGAGGAGAAAACAGCTCAGAAGACTCTCTGAGGGCAGAGTCTGTCACTGCCTCACACCACTCTGAGGTGGAAGAAGAGATGCTGAGAGACTACTTCCAGCTGCATGTGAAGCTGGGGGATCTATACAAGGAGTGGGGTGCAGCAGACTCTCATTTCAAGAAGATTTCTGACATCTTTACAGGTTAGTGTGTTTGTTCATGTATGCATAGTACTGTTTCACAGTGAACTGAACCAGATCTAAAATGTACTGCTTGGTGTTTCTGCAGGTGTGCGGATGTTGCGTCAGGACCCCACAGAATGCCTTTTTTCCTTCATTTGCACTTCCAACAACCACATCTCGCGTATTCAGGGCATGGTGGAGAGATTGTGTCAGGCTCTGGGGAGCCCTCTCTGCCAGCTGGATCAAACATCCTACCATGACTTTCCGACACTGTCCGCACTGGCAGGTGCGTGAAAATTTTGCATTAGGATTTGCTCGCCCTTTACAGGATTGACCAAGTCTCTTTACACCCGAAAAATTACATTATTTTTTAAACACTTCTCATTTTGCAGATAAATCAGAAAAAAGCCTACGTTTTGTTTCCCAAAAAAGAAATTAGGGTTAGGTGTTGTGTAAAAGTACAAGGTGTGTAACTAATTTTTCAAGCCACTGTTGAACGGTATTTTTTATTGTGGTGCTTTTTGTCTGACGTACCCATATTTAGTACTTCATAATGTCCTTTTCAGCAGCTTTTTCTTTTTTACAGTTTCTTATTTCATATATGCTGCTCTTGTGATCTGCAGACAGTGGTGTAGAGGAACGTCTCAGGGATCTGGGCTTTGGCTACAGGGCTCGGTTCCTTCAGCAGAGCGCTAAGCAGATCCTGGACACACACGGGCCCCAGTGGCTTGTTGGTTTACGAAACGTCCCGTATCTGGAGGCCCGTGATTCTCTCCGAACCCTCCCTGGAGTTGGCACCAAAGTAAGACAGAATGCAAACATGTTAGATCCTTACATTTTATTGATATTAACTTAGAGAGCAGATATTAAGACAAGAAGTAATAATAGCATTTGTTATAGGTGGCAGACTGTGTTTGTCTGATGTGTCTGGATAAGTGTGAGGCCGTTCCTGTGGACACACATGTTTGGCAGATCGCTAAACGGGACTATAAGTACACTTCTGATAACGGACAAAAGACCCTTACAGAAAAAGTTCACAGAGATATAGGTCGGTTTTTCCACACTTTGTTGAAGTTCTCCTCCTACAAAAACAAAATATCTAATGAAACTTTTCTCTGCAGGGGATTTTTTCAGAAAGCTGTGGGGCCCATATGCAGGTTGGGCCCATTCGGTAAGTATCATCATCCACTACGTTTCCATCTCTTTCACTGTGGATCTCCTGTTACCACTTATTTGCCTCTTTTAGGTTTTATTCTGTGCTGACCTCAAGAAGTTTCAGCACCTCAAAGAAATGAAAAGTTTAAAGCAGCCACAGAACGAAGAAGAGCGTGAAGGAGAGTGCAAGGGGCTAAAAGTAAAAAGAGAATTTGATGGACATGAAAAAAAGAAGAAACCCAAGTCGGAACGTCAGAAGAAGGCAAAGATGTCCGTCAAGACGGAAGAGGTGTGAAACCACAGATCTTTAATCAGATCAGACAAACATGCACTGGAATTATTGTTTACAAACTTCATGGAAATTGGTTCATGGTTATATTATCTCTCTTTTGTGTTTTTTTTTTAAATCTGAGGGTTAGTACTTTAAAATTACTTTGTGCTCTTTTATGACTTTAGAACTATGAAACGTATCATACAGTGTGGATTGTTTTAAAAATATAGTTATTTAAAAAATGATGAGCCTGTAAATTTTAATATTAAAAGTGTGATCATTATGAGCCACAAACTCAGTAAAACTCATTAATGCTGCGCTAGACTATTTCTACAGAATACCAAAAGCACTGGAAAAAAATACTGTATTTGCTATAATAATTTTGTGTGGGAATATGTTTAAGTTTTCTTTCTTTATAACTGATTTTATTGTCCAACATGGTGAATCCTAAAGTTGGAATCAGGACTCAAAAACTAAAACAAATGACAAAACTATTGTAATAGAATATATCTAATCTAGTAATTACAAAGGAAGCCCAGTTGATTGTTTTTTTTATTTAAGGTAAGCAGAATAAAGGTACACTTTTTAAGACCTATTGGTTTAATATAATATTTGAAGCACATATGTTGCATTTTCATTAGCTTCATCGTAATTAACAGGAATAAAGACTTGAGAACATCAGTCTGTGTGTAATTAAGCTATACAATGTGTTTCACTTAGTGAATGGAGTTGCTCAAAACATAAACTTTTCAGTGATATTCTAGTTCATTGAATGGATTTGTATATATTGAACCACTTGTCTCTTCCACTGTAAATGTATTCGAACAGAAAAGCTTGCAAACCATTAATCGAAAATAGATTTTTAGAAGTTTAAATTTCTAATGTAGTTTGTGTTTCCAGCCTTTTCTACCATGTAAAGAGCTGAATCAGTGCATCTGTTTATTTTTTTTTGTTTGTTTCTTTGTTTTCTGCGGGTTCTGCTTCGGCTATTCTTAATGTCCAGTTGGTCGTGGGACATCATTTCCTGTGAAGCAGGTTGTTTCTTTCCACTGTTGCGATTTGCTTACTCAATGCGGAGGAGTGGCTCCAAAGTCTTTGACGTTATTGTATTATAACTAGCTTTGAAATGAAATGTACGCCGCTGTATTTGAATGTGTGTGTACGATTGGATTAAATTAATTTCATATTTCTATGTATTAGGACATGAACTGGATACTTAGAGATGTAAAGTGCCTTGGATTATTTTTTTCTTCCTATAAAGAGGAACTTTATAAATAAACAGAATTAAATTTAAAGAAATGTTCTCAACTCACATGATCAAAAATATCTTGAAAGAGACTAGAATTAAATCGTTTTTAAATGTGGCCAATTTTAACTGTGCTAAAATTGGCCTCTAGATGGCAGCACAGATTGATCTCTATTATTACAGAGAGTCCATGTGGTTTATTCAGCTTTTTGACACTTGTATTGGATGAATTGTCACTGCCTGCTTCCTTGGCTTGTCACTGGTGTTTGAAGGCATGTTGGAGATGCCCGCAGGATGCCACAGCAGTGGGTGTTTCTTCAGAGCATTCCCTGGATCAGAGTAGTATTTCTGTGTATTAGCTCAAAAACAATCATCCTCGCTGAGTGATTCGGTGTCCATATGTTTATCTATAGGCACTTTCAGACTGTGTCAGCTGATCTTTTTATAGCAGGGGTCGCAGTTATCTGCTGTCAGTGCTCAGGGCTGCTGTGAGTGTCTCTGGTGACAGCAAGGCCGTCTAGGAGGTTTGATGTCCATGTGAAGGAATGACAGAGCTGCTTTTTAGTTTCCTTCATATAAGGACTCTTTTTAGATTTGCACGGCCATCAGGCTCTAATGTGAGAAATGTTTTTTGACGTGTCTTCGAGCAAGCGGAGGCCTATGTGTGTGGCTGTTTCATCTGCGGATGTGCGTGTCGTACATCCATAGGACTGTTTTATTTTTGTGGAGCAGAGTGCAGCCATGCGAGTTAATGAGAATGTGACTCAGCTTTCATCCCCGCTCCACTTCAGCTGGGCAGAAGCTGCGTCTCTGCTTCAGGCAGAGTCACTGTGAAGATAAAAATAAAAAAAAAATAAAAAATGAGAAGGGGGGATAGGTCAGTGTGTGCAGAAGGTAGGGACAGTGATGTTGGTGAAGGCACAAAGGACAGCAAAACAACAGTGGCCTGTGCGTTATGTAAGACGTGTGTCTTGACTTTTGTTGTACCCTCAGGGGTGATTCAGTTAAAAGGACATCTTACTGTGCCTACTTTTCTCTAGCATAAGTGTTGCTGCTGCCTACAAACACTTGGAGGCACCATAGTCAGAGCTTCCATGAAACGGAAAGATCTCCATCGATTTCCAGAAGTTGACAACAGCTTGGATGGGAATGTTTTGTGGTAACGGACTCTAAAATATTCCCCCTGAACAGTGTTGCCCATACACTGTTCAGGGGGAAGTTCTCTTGAAAGTGGGTCATATGCAAAAAAGGACCTTTCAAAAAATTTATTTTTAGACTTACTTTGGTTAGCAGTATGCATAAAGGTTAGGCTTTATATGCATAAAATATACTTTAACTTGATGAACAATAAAAGTATTTTATTTAAGCTTTAAAGAGATTTTTTTAATCATTGTGTTGCATCTGTCCTTTAATAACACCAGAAATATTTAAAAACTAATATCAAATGTTTGTTTAGTGTTTATGTATTAGTTAATCTAAATACATCAGAAAATGTAGGATATTATTATTATTATTATTATTATTATTATTATTATTATATTGCTAAAACACAGTATTTTAAGTACATAAGCTAAATCCGGGAAGAAGTTTAAACTTATTAAATTATGTTCTGCCTAATTTGTTTATCACTAAGGTTAATATGAACATGTATTATCAGGCCTCAAGATGTTAAAATACTCTGTTCACAATACAAATGTTACATTCAAGTGCAAGTGGAAGTTTTTTTTTTCTTTAAGGAAAGCTAATCTTTATCTTTTTTAGTCTGACACAGTAGTTATCAATAAGTTGGAAAAAAATGTCACAATTAATGATTTGTGAGTAATCTAACTGTGACCTCACTCTACCAATAAAAGGACCAGTCTCTGTTTTCTGTCTTCTGTTTACACAGCAGTGTCAGATGTTTTCATATGACAGTAAGACAGACAAAAACCTTAAGAGTTCATCTTAGATGTGGTGAAATTTAACACTTCCACAGGCAGCTGTGATGAAGTCCGACAGAACAGGAAGGTGGTCCCCACATGGAGGTCTCATTGGGGCCCAAAGATGGGGTGCTTTGTTCCGTAGGATGAAGGGAAACCACAAAGTGAAAGACTGAGAGCACAGAGCTGCCAAGGATCTTTCAGATCTCAAACTGTTCTGACTCTGAAGTGTGTAGATGGTCGCTAGCAAAGCTGTTCTTAATAAAAGCGGCTTATTTTGTCAAAAAAGATAATATACGTCATCTGAAGGGGCCCTTGCTTTTCAGCCAAGGATTAAGACTCAATAGCTCATATTTTTAAGGAGGATGGTTGCATTTGAACCAGCTAAAATTCAGTTCAAATTAACTCTTTGAGCCCAAGAAATAAAGGGGCCTCGGGCCTAGCCACAGCAAACAGAATGACTAAAGAGTTGTAGCCAAGAAGGCGTAAAATGATTTGAAATAGGATAAACTGTGGGAAAATAATATTACTGAGACCAAAATCTGAAATGTAGCTGTTACAGACATACATTTGAAACAAGATGCTTACATCAAATAAAAATACACATGTACCTTTTGTCCTCACTGTCTAAAGATAAATCAGACTAAACTTCTTTTGTTCTACGTCAGTTAGAATAACCAAAATTAGTTCTGTAAACTAAGTGCCACAAAAATGAGTGAACATGTCAAATATTTATTAATGTTTTTAAAAACAGAAATTTACATACATTTTCTCTGTATTAGCAGGTTTGCCTTTAAATTGTATTACTTGGGCCAAACATTTTGTGTTTCGTTCCTCAAGCTTCTCATAAAGGTTTGTTGGAAAAATATTTGAAATATAAACCAATTTTCTCATCACCAACAGTGGATTCTAAATCATAGGTATACCTATAAAGACGGTACTCCAAAATACAACGCTGGATTTTACCATGGTGTATATTTAACGAAACACAAGTTATGCCTGATTTAATTTCAGAAAGATTACAATGAAAAAAATAAATAAATCGAATATATGCAGATGGTTTCTGTAGCAAATCTTTCCTGATTCTTGTTTGATTTCAGAAGAATGTAGACTTCTCTTAGAGAAATAACACAGTGTCTCTTGTTATCTTATTCTTCAAATTTTTAGGATAGCAAGAGAAAGAGAATCATGCCAAGAGGAAAGGTCAGTATGCTGCAGGCTCAATAATCTCACTGACTGATAGATGAAGAAACATACAATTTAATGAACTTTAAATCAAAACTTGAACACTCAATAAAAGATTAGAAAACAATCTTAGTCATGATTAAAAGTTTGTGCCAAAGCAAATGGAAGCATTAAACAAAGCACGTCTTTAAATAAACCATTTTTTGGTATTTCATAGATATAGGACTTTATTTTTCTTAGGATGTAACCGCTGCTTTATTTTGTAGCATAGGGTGATTATTCCTCAAATTATACATTTCAAAATGTAATTTTTTAAATAAATGTTTCTTAGTTGTATTGAAAATCCTTAAAACTGTCCTGTAAGTAAGCTCTTCTAGACAATTTCCTTCTTATTAGAACCAGCCCCCTCTTTAACACCCTACTACTCTAATCTTGTTAGAGCTGTCAACACTCCTCTCATGTTACAGTTTTCTCTTAAAGAAAAAGCGAAACAAAAAGGTGTTTCGCATTTTTTATGTTAGCAGTCATTTCTAGCATTAAATCCATTGCCAGCGTGTTGTTAGTCAAGCAGCTACAATGTTAGTCATAATCTATGGACAATAATGTGATTACCATCCAAAAGTGTTCCTGTTCCACCTGCTCAAAGCCTCCAGTGACCCCTGCTGGCTCAGTAGTAATTTAATGGCCTTAAGACAATCCTCTGAGCCACCCAGGTTATTTTAGGACTCAGCTCGGTGGTCCAGTCGGTTTGATGAAAGTGAAGAATACAAAAGAGAACTTTAGGAGCTGGGAATCATTCCTGTTTGTAATCTGGTTCTGAATCCACACCCACGGCCATTATCAGATGGTGTCTGTGTTTAAGGCTTAATCAGAGCAAAGCTGCTGCCTTCAGCGTGTCCAGACAAGAAAATGTAGAAGTTATTGTAAAAACAGAAACACTCAGACGAAGCATGACAGAGTGGCTCTGAGCCAAGGTGCAGCATGAGGAAACTCTATCAGTTTGGCTCAAGGTGGCTTGTTCTCGCTCTACACACCCAGAATGGGGTGTAGCACAGCAGAGTGAGAGTATTGTTTCATCTGGACTCATCTTACTGTCCTTGTGGCTGTGGCACAAACAATCTCTCGTTCAAGCTACTGGCTAGACTTTTCAGTTAAATTAGTCAAAATGTAACAAAATACCAATGTAAGTCTTTCTATTTGCTTTGCTATTTCATAGTACATCCTTGCAATAATAATAATAATAATAATAATAATAATAATAATTGTGAGTGAAATGTGTCATAAAAACACATAGACTATAATAAAACTGGGTGCCTTCCCTTACAAACATTAATTCACACAACACCATCACACATAAGCATGGCATTAGAAATAAGACTCGCTCCGCTGGGTATAAATTGTTCTTATTTAGTCAAGACAAAAGCTTCCAACCAAAAAAAACAAGCTGTCACATTTACACGCCTCTGGTGATGTTTACATATGGCAAATGATCAGAGTTCATTTGAGTCCATTGTTTCCTCGTCTTTATTGGTAACAGCATGTTTTGAGCTGAAAATACTGCATGGATTTCAAGTTAGTTTGGTGACAATAAAGTCCTTTACAGTGGTTTGAGAAGAGAATTAGGGCAGACTGGAACTGTCATAATTTCATTTTCAAAGATTCCCAGTCATCTTGAGACAACTGTCTTGATCCATTGAACTTTTAATTAGAATTTTGTGTTATTCTGTTTGATCTATTTGTATTTTGGATTTTAAAGTTTTATGTTTGGTTGTTTTACTCTGTTCAGTTATTCTGTCCTGTACGCCTTTTTCCTCAGCTCCTCTGGCCACATAGTCGCAAAGCATCTAACTGTTTAGACCTACTTGCTCTTTAGCCACACTTGCCACACTCTGTGTTTATACTGCTACTTCTTTCCAGTCATTTGCTGGGATTTGTTTTTTCCCTTCTGACATCTTGCAAGTTTTTCATCAATGCTTCTTCCTCTTGATCACCCACAGTTCTCAAGTTCTCTTTTTCCCAGCTATTCACATTAAATAATTTTTGCCTGCCTCCTGCCTGCAATTGGATGCTCAACAATTTAATTTACTTTATGAGGAATGCATATTTGAAATCCCAGAAATGTTCAATTTTTGTCTTTGACAAACTTTGGATAAGTCCTGACAAAGCATGCCTATGCAGAGAAAACTTGACTCCAGCCATGCACAATTTTATCAGAAAATCCTCAATGGTTCAAAGGGGATCATTGAGTGCTGCACCTTGGTCTGTTGACTGCTAACCGCTGGAGTGGGCTGCTTGATAAAAAATAAAGGCTGTATATTTTTTGACACAGTACCATCACTCATGTGCATTGCATTTTAGAGTGACCGGTAAGCCAACATACATGTTTTTCTTCTTTTTTTTTTTTTTTGACAAAGTTGGATGCACAGGGAGAACCATGCAAACTCCATGCAGAAAAGCGCTGGGCAGGATTTGAACCCAAGACCTTATTATTATCAAGGAATTGTGAGTTTGTTGCATAGTGGTGCAGTTGGTAGCACTGTTGCCTTGCAGCAAGAAAGTCCTTGGTTTGATTCCCAGCCCCTGGTCTTTCTGCATTGAGTTTGCATGTTCTCCCTGTGCATACGTGGGTTCTGTCCAACAACATGACTGTTAGGTTAATTGGTCTGTATAAATTCTCCTTAGGTGTAAGTGTGTGTGCGCATGGCTGTTTGTCCTGTGTTGCCCTATGATGGACTGGCAACCTGTCCAGGTTGTACTCCGCCTCTCACTCGTTGACAGCTGGAGATAGGCACCAGCACCCCTTACTAACCCCTGTGGGATAAGGGTGTAAGAAAATGGATGAATGGGAAATTTGAGCCTTTTATGATTATCCTATCATGTGAGTTGTTAAAATATCTAAAAATCAAGAGAAATGAATTATAGCACAATGGTTAATTGCATTGGTACAAAATTTCTTGTGCACTAACAGCATGAAATGGCAAAGTGTGGGCACAAAATGGGTACATACTGGCAAGATTTAAACTGACCTGCAGCAACTTTGTTGAACCTTTGATTGAACCAATTACAAAGAGAGATGAATCTGCCCTTTTCTTTATTGTATTTTTTAATCACCATGTTCTTTTCCAAAGTGCTATTTTTTTTAATTCGTTGCACAGATGTGCTTTTGTTGTCAGAGCATATTTTTCCTTGAGGAGCGGGGAATAGCTACATCTATAAAGTATCTCCATTTACTTGTGCAGGTTTAATACTCATAACACGAGTTTAATTTAGATTCGAAGAAACACCGCTAAGAATCTGGACTGTGGTTTCTACGCTCAGTTTGATGATGACAATCATATGTACCCTCAGTTCTACTGTATGAACAGGTAGATATGAAATGACAGTCAAGAAGTAGCCGCCCGCTGTTGCGTAAGAACCGTGTAAGGCGACCGGTTGGTCGGTAAAGCAGAAGTGTTTATCCGCTTGTGAGGAAAAACAGTGAGAGGGAGGGAGCGATGTGGAGAGAGATGAAGAGGACGGAGGGGGCGTATATCCCTTCAGTAGCTCGTGGTTAGGGGAAGAGGCAGCGATAGTAGAAGGTAGCTGGACATAGAGGAAGCCCTGGTGGTTCTTCGGATAAAACGAGGAAGACTACATTTTTCTGTCATTATCACAGAATGCCTTAGTCCCCTCCCTCCCTTCCCAGCCTGCCGCAACAGACGCCATCTGAAAGGATCCGGACAGACCTGCAGGTACGTCCTCCAGGCACCGACAGTTGCGTAGCAGCCGCTATGCGGGGATTCATTGCGCATTAATACTGTAGTCACGCTGCCTTTACCTGTGCCGGGCCGACTCACCGTTCAGGTTCAGGTTCCCACGCTACTAACCTGGGTTTCATTTAGTGGTGGTTGATAAAGGCTTCAGCTTTTTATTGTTATTATGATTTCCTGATTAGTAGTCGCACAGTCTTCATCCTAAAGGGCGCCAGGGAAAGGCTGGACAAGACAAATTTCACCCGGTGTTGTGCCGCAAAAAGCGCCCCCACCGATGTTAGGACAGTAACGGCGTTGCTACTCTCATTAATAGTTAACAACGGCACCCTGATACTAATTTGTTACCCGCAAAGTGTAATAAAAGCTGCAAAGTCCTGAAGAACAAAGTTTATTGGTCTCATTTTTAGGTTACACGAAGTTAGTGTTTATTTTTTAGCTACATTGACTTGGAATTTATTGGCTAATAAAACTGAGCAGTGGAAGATTATGGAGGATCAGAAGTGCCATATTTCAATAAATGAATAAATCATTGTATACCTACGTATATATAGCATAAAGTACACACTTCAGCCAAACAATAGAAAATCACCAAATAGTTTCTTAATTTAATTATTTCAACGTAGAGTTTAGTCTGTCAATATCAAAGTCAGTGGGTCCAATATTATCAATATTATCATAGTTCAGATCAAATCACACTATTAGGTCAAATATATAGGGCCTATTTAACAAGTTACAGTGCTAGAGTCTGAAACCTTTTTGGCCATTTCTGAATTTGACTTATTACAATAAAGGAATGAAATCACAAGCATGCTCAATAAACTTGAATTTGGAAAATTAATCAGATCAGAGAAATAATTCAAATTACAATTGAAATACAGCGAAGCTATGGACAAATACTTCCCATTTAAAACATGTAATTTGAATGCATTCCTTCATTAATACTAACCCAAAATAAACACAAGGAAAATGTATGTCCCCATCTCTTCTCAGATGAAAAGGATATAAGTAGGAATCCAAGGAAACTCCCTTTCAGACGCCTGTAGGATTAAACTAAGTCATAGTGCATTGCCAAAGAGGAACCATGAAATAAATAACTGAACTAGGCGTGTTATTTACCATTGCACTTGCAGATTAATTAAAAAAAAAATATTGGCACATTTTGTCATTTCTTTATTTGATGAGTTTGTTTCCAATTTTTTTCTTGGAATTGTGAAAAATAAAAAGGATGTTTTTAATATACTTGTTGAATTGTGAGGCTGTTAATATTTCATAGATGCCTACAATAATTTTATTAACCTTTACAGACTACTGGAATCTAGGAGAGTTCTGACAGATTACCTTAATTAAAAAAAAAAAAGCATCACAACCCAAAACCAACACTTACACTTTTAAGAAGAGCTTAAGTAAGATTTTACAGCTGGTTTGGTTAGGTCATAATGCGGAAGTCAACTCAAGAAGTACCGAAAAGGGAGTAATATGACTAAAGATGACTTATGACTATGACTATGGCTCTGGCATCAAACAAATTATTAATTTCACTGTCTTCTAATGTTTCAAAGGCTTTTATTCTGACAAGATGAACAGAAAGTACTTTTCGTCACAGGAACAAACTCTAAAAACGAAACCTTAAAGGAGACAGTGAAAAATAAAAGAATAGAATAGAAATATCCTTTATTTCCAGTTCTATTATATCTGATAGATTTTAAAGTTGCTCATCACTTCTCTTTATCAGCCAACAGTTCATTTACTGACAAGTTGTTTGCAACCTCAACATAATTTTATTGCATCCAGCTGCAACAATACGAGAGTCTTGGGTTCAAGCAGAGCTGTGGTTAACTCTCTGTAGTCTGCAAGGTTTATGACTTGTGATGCCTGTAATTTATTCCCCTGAGAGTGTCTTTGTGGCTTAGTGGGATTCAAAAGCCGTCTCAAAAAGTCAGCAGACTTGCTATCTTTCAGGGTGTGTTTCTGGCAATGCGCGGGAGCTAATTAAAACATCAGAGTCCGAACATGGTTGAAAAGATTGTAAAATTTGTGCTTAACTTTCTTTCCATGGTTCTCCAGTCACGTGATTTTGCTGACAACTTGCATATAAAACAGAAAGAAACTGTCTGCAGGTCTCCTGTTTGAGGAAAGACAATTTGTTAAACAGAAAATGAAAGCATTGCAAGATGCTTCCATCTTGCAATGAAACTGCATTTAATGCATTTAACTGCATTGAAGCAGTTAAATGTCATTTAATTTTTATCAAAGTCAAAAAATTCTATTAAAGTGAAGTGTTTGGATGGTAATCTGATAATGGTGGAAGTCATATCCAATAATGACAGGTCAAGGGAAAATTGGCTGATTCTGGTCTTTGGCTGATCAATTGGTGCATCTGTAATATTCTGGTTGCAGTCGCAGCCTTTGATCAGTGGTTCACTTCCCCGATGAGCTTTAGAGATATTCTGGGGTCCATCACCTTTCACTGGAACATCCTCTCCATCAATGATCAAAAACATGCGGAACTGTTTCTGGAGCCTCTTTTCAACATCTCCTGTGTGGTCGATTTCTGACGTTTTGACTCCCCCCAACCTTCCCTACACACACACAAACACACACACACACACACACACACACACACTGGGAGGCCTTCTTAACAACCTTCCTTGTCTGGGGGTAGATGGATCAGTTTGGTCTGACACTTATATTCTGTGACCTCACCTGGAAAACTTTCTGGAAAATCAATTTTCCAGGTTAGGAGCTCAAATGTCTCAAGATCTAACAGTGAAACTTGAACAAAATAGTGAAGGGCATGTTTTTTTTTTGTTGTTTTTTTTGTTTTTTAATGGTACTGGTAGTAAGGCGATACAGTGGGAGCTATTTGGAAACTGTGTGTTATTTCAAGGTGTGGAATTTTGTAACGGTTAATGGAAGGACCTCCCCCGTGACTCACATTCCAACACAACCACACATGCTCCTTCTTTCCCTTTTCTTCCTGTTTCTCACATACCTACATATTCACATACATTCACTTCCTAACACACCCACCCACGTTTCCACAGTCAGGACGAAGTACAAACAAGTTATACATCTGCACAGCTTGCTGATGGCTGAGCAGTAATGCTTTACGGTTATACACCACAGAGGAGAGAGGCGCTTTACATTTAGCTCCATATATGTTTATGTCTTTATATTCCCAACATAGTTATTTGCACCTCTTACAATCCCTCTCAACTTCTGCCTATCTGCCCCGTTTCTGCAGAAAGCCGACTTTCTGTAGCCTGATTCTCACCACTTCTTTTGTCATTTTGATATATGCTCTTTGTACACTTTCTCCTTTAATTAACATTGCAATATTTCCTCCTTATTAAGCTTGTTAGAACCACCTTTACAACAAATAAGAAAACCAGTCCAAGTAATAATAGCTATGGTTCAAGTTATTTCACTAAAAGGTTAGAATTCCTTAATTTTCTGTTTTATATAAAATCAAAATCTTCAAATCAAGAACCTGTAACTTTTATTTTACTCCTTACCGTTTTTGTGGTGTATCCTGCTAGATCCCAGCTGGCACCTAAAAGAATGCCAGAAATCAGCATCAGCCAAGAAAAGCTTGACTAGCACGTCTCTATTCTTCACTGATGAGTGAGACCATTAACTAACAGAACTATTGGAAAATGACCTACTTGTGAAAATTGCATGTTTGGGCTTGCCTTTTTTAATGTTTATATTTGCATTTCTTTTGTACTTCATTGCACTCCACATGTTTCTGACAGTTTAGATTAAAAAATAAATTACATTTCAATCAACTCAAGACACATGTTTTTAGTTTAAAAAGTTCCAATGTACCCAATTTCACTAGCAGAACCAAAACACTGCTGGTCTTTGACACATAAAATCAAGTTTGAACCTTTAACAGAAGGAGACAGAAAGTCGTAGAGGTCTAAGCACCAGCAGCTGTGCAAAGCAATTGCCAGATTGCTGTCTGCAATTGGCAAAATTGTGATTTTAATCAGGAGCCATCCAATCAATTACTACGTAAACAAGATTCCAGCCATGACTCGGCTTTCTGTCCTTCGCGTGGTACTTCATGTACTCTGTGCTAAGAAAGCTGTGTTGTCCTCAGACCTTCACTAAAAATCTAAACCAAATTGTTGATGAGAAGCATTTGGATTGGTCTTAGTTAAGAAGACTGATCCTAGACTGGCAACAGACAGATAGAATCGCTCTAGCCAATGGAAACTTCACACTCTGTCATCCTGTCTGAAATCTAGTAAAAAGAAAATGAATGTTTGCAAGTAGGAGGGAGTCTCTGCGCACCCCACCCACATCCCTACACACATACACACACCTCCCAGGTTTCTTATGGAAAGTTTGTGCATTCACTCGTCATATTAAAACATAAGTGTGTAGACATGACATCAGTGCTGCGACGATTAACTGATTAGTAGCAGCTGTTGCAGCACTTACTCATCTGATTGTATAACAGCCAGGATATACCGTGGGCTAGGAGTTTATAGTAATCTCCAGATTGCTGCCTGCTACTGTACAGTTGGATTTTATCCACGGGCATTTCCTGCATCAAACAAGGCATGCTTTGTGCAAGTAAGAGTGACGGCATGCAGGCAACATGCTCACCATGTTGCATTTTAAATTCAGAGTGAAGTGTCTCAGAGAACCCCCTGGGCTTTACGAAGATAAAAATACTCGGGCCATGCACCCATCTGCCGCCCCCCCCTGTGAACAGTCTCAGAGGAACGTAATTTCTATTTGTGAGCCTATAGTGTGCGTATTTTAGTCACTGTTTGAGGGATTCTGGCTGCAGCATGCACACATGTGTCAGGGTCAAGAGAATGAACAACGTTTGCTCAACAGCGTACCGAAGCAGACATGAGGAAGGCTGATTAGTGGTGTCTGACTGAAGTGATTTGTCCTTTTTCCCCCAAATTCAAACTGTTTGGATGAGCTGAAACTAAATTCACTCTTATTTGTATTGGTCCAGTGGACCAGAACATTCTGCTCTGTTTTTGGCTTCTGGAAAAGAGATTGATTAATTGTGGCAACATTTCAAAAATAGAAATCAAGAGTTTCTCTCAATAATCTCTGCTTTGTCTCAGCATATTCTCGTATTTCTGACCATAGGTTTACACTCAAATCATTTGTATCTAGGTGGAAATAGTGTAACATACTCCATTACCAAAGAAGTAAGTTGAGAATGCACACCTGCATATGGAACTACATTGCAGTTTCTCTCTTTTTGCATAACTTCCTGGACTGATTGCCACGTTTGATCAAACCAGTTCACCATGCTGCGTAGTTTCCATGTGTCCATGTCTTACTTTTATGAAATGTCTGCCTTTGTTTCTGTCACTTTGTATTAACGAGCTTCTCCGACTCCCCCATCATCTGTTCTATATTTGCATCCCTCCACACTTCTCTCCGTATTAATAGTATTGCCAGTCTCCTCGCTTTCATCAGCTTGCCTCATTGTGCCCTCTACTATCAGCCACATCAAACCTCTTTCACCTTCTGTGCTTCTCTATCTGTATTTTCTCTTCTCTTTTCAAAATACCACTTCCACATCACCAGATTCTGGCATTGCATTCCAGTTATTTTGTTCTGCCTCTATCATTTGGATGTTATCTACCATGCAAAGCTGTGCAGCTGAAAAACAAGGTAGAAGAAGAGAGGGAAAGGGGGTGGAATTTGTTTTTTTTGTTTTTTTTGAAAATCGAGAGACAGAAGATGAGGTAGCTGAAAGAGGAAAAAAAGTAAACACTGACGCTACTGTGAGTGGGCGGAGAGTGAGATGTTCTAACAGTTGTATTCCTGTACACACTGATGTTTACAGGAATACATGTGGACCACTGTACAGACTCACTAAACACAAGATTTAGATTTCCTGAGGATGCGTAGAGAATTTCAACCTGGATTTTTTTCGCATGTATAAACTGCATGCTCACTCACTTGCACATTCCCAGACACATTTTCCATATACTCACACAAATTACCTTTAGCATGTTTGGAAGCCCAGAATACACGAGCAAACCCTTGTGTGTGACTACGGTGACTTTTCTGAGGTCTAATCATCATGGATGTGAATGGATGCAGGGTGACTCATTCACAGCGAAATAAAATCTCCCATAGCCACTGATTTCTATTTTCTGAGCTTCCCCTTCCCTTCCAGCTGAAGTTTTACTTTGTGCCGACACTGTTCCCAAAGGTTGTCTCCCACTCTGAGTCATAGGTAGAAACTGACGTGAAAGAGAAAGATTTATGCAAGTTGGAGAACAAAAAGATGGGTGTTGCGGGATTTTACTGGCAGTTGTTTGGTTCGATCACTTCTAAGAATGCACAGTCCTCAAGGGCCTGGGGGAGTCGCATGTCACCTGGCTCTCTCTCATATACGACGGACAGCCTCACAGCCTCTGGCATCATGACTCGGATAGCTTGTAAATAAGCCCTCCTACTTAGAAGCAAACACAGAGAAGACATGTGGAGGAAATAATCTTGATATTTTCCCAAAGAACCTTTTAAGGCACAGATAGGGGGAAAAAAGTTATTATACCCATCTGTCACTGACTGAAACCATCTGTGACTCCCTTCATTTTTGATTTGGTCTGTCATTTTGATTTACCACAGAAAGTTGAAACCAGATATTCACAAACACAAAAGCTACATGACCTTATTATTTTTTGCTCCTGGTCTGACCAGTTTGGTCTTTTCCCATTTTAAGTCAGAAAGAATTACCAAGATTTTTTCCTGTCTTGCTAAATATCAGAATAACGAGAGAGAATTTTAAGAAGTACACCCAAACACCTTATAGATGTATTTTGAAGCAACACCCAAACACTATGCTTTTTTTTATTTTATTTTTTTTGGAAAGAAAAGCAATCAGGAACAGATATCAAGAAGAACGTTTTGGATCTCCACAAGTCTGTTTCATTCTTGTGTACAAGTTTCAGATACCTGGAGGTGCCACTTTCATCTGTTCAAACAAACTTACACAAGTATAAACGCCATGTAAATGTCTGGCCTTTACAGCTTTCTGGAGAGAGACGTGTTGTGTATCCCAGAGGTCAACATGTTTTAGTGCAAAATGTTTGCATCAGCCCAAGAACCAAAACCCCTTCGGAAGAGCTTGGCTGATGCTTTGTCATTCATAATAACATGAATCCTGTCCCAACATGGCCTGAAAGGAAACTCGGTAATAAGGTGGAACCATCACTCCTAAAGCAACGCAGGAAACCATGCAGTCATATATAAAGGAGGTTAAAGGAGAAACTTGCAAACCTGCCAGGACAAAATTGATCAATTGTGACTTTTAAAATACCTTTAGCAACATACATAAAGAACATGGTTAGCACTACAAAACTGCACTCTCCGTTTGTATGCTCTAGAGAATGTACATTTTTATCTTAACTCCAAAAGGCTACCAACATATCCAAATCCATTATGTACCATGAGAGAATAAAAGCTCAACAAGATAAAACACAGTGACATTGCTGTCCTTTCTTCAGCTTTCCTGGCACCTACTGAAAATTATGCCCTCTCACATCAGAAAAAAGATCTGTTTGTCTTTTAAACAGCCGGTCATCAATCTCGGCTTACCGTACTGAAGATCACCCAATTCCACTTGCAGGACATTTTCTTTCTGTGCATTTCTAAGGTTAAAATTACTCTAACAAAATAAATTAAAAACGTATCAGTCTTTTTAAACCTAATTCTGTAATTATCTCTGTTTAGTTATTATGTATTTTCTCCTTTTCCCCAACAGTGGAAGGATGGTGTGACAAATAAGCCCCAATTCCCTGAAGGTTCACTTCGCTTCCTTGCTGAATATGGCTCTCAAGCTGCTCCTGTTCCATACCTTGATCCTATTCTTCTTCCATTTATCCGGTGCACAGACCATCATTGGTTCCTCCTCTTCCTTCACAACTCTGAACTTGCCTAGCAACCCACCTTCACCTACCAAGCAGACAATTAGATTCTGGCCTTCTTTGCCTCCCAGAGGACGCACCGATCTTCCCATCAGAGTAACAATCCGGGAAAGGTTTACAGCTTTGAATGCAGTGGAGCAGGGGCATCGGATGATCCATCCAACGACACAGCTCAACCCATCTTTAAGTTTTACGCAATCTCCACAGAATTTTACAAGGGGGCAAATTGCAACCCAACCAATTGTCTCAAGACCCAGGACTGACACAGCTAGTTTAACATCCATCAAGGCTTTAAAAAGGGAAGAAGCTGCCATAACTCCACCTTTTCCCACTTCGCCATCCCATCCAAGTCTTGCAGAAGAGAGATCAATCGAACGCTCAGAGGATGTTGATTCCCAAGGGTTGGGATCAGGCAGAGCCCTGGCAGAGGAGAAATCAACTGGTCATCAACCAACAGTTGCTGAGGAGATGGCTCAGTATCGACCACAGGCGCAGACCATGACCTCCAAAGTTACGGACGAAGAAACACCATCACTGGATTATCAGAATGATGAAACTCACCTGTTTTCATTGACAACCATCAGTGCAACCTCTACAGTAACACAACAAACACCTAAGGCTGTGGAATTAACGGGTAAGATATTTAATTATGAAGCCTATCTTTATGACCACCTGTCTAATGATTGTCCCCCATTTGCTGCCAAAACATCTCTGACCTCTTGAGGCATCAAATCCACAAGATCAGATCAGATCTGGTGCTTAGATGTTAGTAAGGGATCCTTTAGGTCAGGGGTGGGCAATCCTGGTCCTCGAGGGCCGGTGTCCTACAACTCTCAGATGTCTCCCTGGTCCAACACACTTGAATCCAAGAGCTGAATCACCTCCTAAGTGCAGTCCAGTTCTCCAGAGTCCTGCTAATGACCTCATTATATGACTCAGGTGTGTTGAAGAAGAGAAATATCTAAAAGTTGCAGGAGACCGGCCCTCCAGGGCTGGAGTTGCCCACCCCTGCTTTAGGTCCTTCAAGTTGTGAGGTGGGAGTTCCATGAATCAGATTTGTTTGCCCACCTCAGGATGGATTGGATTAAATCGGGTTTTGGGGAATTTCAACATATCAACACCTCACCGATTAGTAGGAGAGGTCTGAGTCATTATAGAAGACTAATTTCACCCCAATTGGTTTGTGGGGTGGAATGTGGAATTGCAATATCACATGAAACAAAATGTGCATTCTGACACTTTTCTCTACCAAAATTTGCATCTCAGCAATTTAAGCTACAGCAGTTCATCTGCTGGCCAACCTTAACTCAGCATAAGTGAGCATTGGCTGCCCATGCTGCAGACTTGGTAAACACTTGAATATCTTCAAATAATAGACATATTTTTTTACTTCACCTTTCACTAGTCATAATGTTATGTGATATCATCAGATGCATGTAACAGTTTCATAGCTTTTTGAAGTTGGGATTAAATGTCACTTGAATGTCTCAAAATATATTATCCTCCATTTTTAGGTACACTTGCAGCAAATCACCCTTCCAGTGACCGACTTCAGCCAAAGCAGGGCTCCTCTGCTGTGACATCTCCGAAACCCACGTCAAGCTCCGCTGGTAAACAGCCACAGACTGCAGGACAACCTGTCACAAACAGAAGCCCAGCTGGTCCGAATCCAAACAGTTCAACAGAACAAGAAACCCACACATCTACAACTGGTCTCCCACCTACTCCGGAGGCTGGTTGGACAGTTACAACTCCAAGTGTCAAAACAGCAGAAAAAGGAAAAAATACATCGAGAACTACTGTGCCGTCGAGAGGTAAGAAACAAGAATCTACATGTTCTGGAGTTACAACCACTTTCAGAGTTTCCTTTGTCCTCTGATCATTCAGAAAATAATTATTTATACAGCTGGAACCTTTTTCTTTTTTTTTTCTTTTTTTTTTTTTTTTTTTTTACTGGAAAAGGCTTCAAAGGAAAGGAAAAAGGAGACAAGTTTTTCCATAGGAAGGGGGGCTGTAGTTGGGGTCAACAAAAGTGAGCGACTAAAGTATGAGCAGGAGGTGAGAGGAAGTGGGTGGGTAGGACTGAAGGAAAAGGGCAAGAGGGAAGCAAATAGGGTCTCAGAGGAAGTAATGCAAAGGAGAAAGTAGACAGAGAGGGGGACGGTGTGGGAGAAGAAAGGTATATGGAGAACAGAGAGTGGGGATGAAAGTCAAATGCAGAGAGAAAAAGATGAAGGGAGGCGAGACAGTAAAAAATAAATAAAGGAACATTACACATGGAGCTCAAGAGACAGTCACAGCACATTTAAAGGGAGGCATTACTGGTAACATAACCACGCTTTTCTTAGCCGATCATTTTTGCAGCTGTTCTTTTGCTTGAAGTTCAGTTCAGTCAAAGTCGGTGTCTCCCTTTTAAACCCATATTAGGAAGTAAGAGCAGCAGTGCTTAGTGTACAAAGAACACACAGGTTAATTCAAGACACTTGGGGTTGTCTGATGAGCATGAAATGACTAAACAGTATACTAGATGTATTTATGTTTTACTCAGTAACCACAATACACGTGTGATAAACAGTACAATGCAGTAACTTTGACGAATAGCATGCCCTCATCTGTTTACTTCAGGGCAGTTTTTCCAAAACGTTTCAGCTTCTGACTCCCCAAGTACCAGTGAAAGGGCTTTTTGATCCCAACTAACCAGTTAAAGATGGTTATTATAGCAACAGAAACAATATCAACTACCAGTGAATTTAATTTTGCTGCAAGAATTTTTAGCAGTACATTCTTTTTTTATAAATTTATAGCATAAAAAAAAAAATCTAAAATAATTTATTTATCCGAAAGGGGAATTGAATATTATTGGAACTCATAGCCAAGTATTTTCAAAGATCTGCTGTGATTATTGGTGATACTGTGGGCAGGATGAATCTCCAGAAGCAGTCAGTCTTGCAACAAATTCGAAGAGGCCTCTGACTGAGGACTGTTGCTGCATAATGGTTTCATCACCGTCATGACAGCGGTGATAGTATGTGGGCAGCAGAGACAGTATTCCACAGGGACATGTCCCAGATGACATAATCAGTTCTTGAGAATCCACCTAATTTGTTTTCCTGCTTCTTAACAGCCATGTTTGCCAAATGTAATTTCTAAGGAACTGTGATGGGTGACACTCCTTTAGCTTTCACACAATGAGTATCTGTGTTATTTTTCTGAATAAGAATGTGAAGTTGGGAGAGGGGCACTGCTGTGTTAGTTTTATTTCATTTAAAGGACTTTAAATGGGAGGAACAATTAAACTGCAGCTCTAAGTTTGTAACTTCTAGTGTACATTCTTAACATTCTTAACACCTGCATGCATAAAAATATATTTCTCCATTTAAAATATATCACACTTAACAGGTTAATACACATACGTGTATGTTGCTTAATATATATATATATATATATATATATATATATATATATATATATATATATATATATATATATATATATATATATATATATATATATATA
>NW_015113432.1:16227-29005 GCF_001443285.1 Poecilia latipinna | reverse complement strand
TATATATATATATATATATATATATATATATATATATATATATATATATATATATATATATATATAACCACAAGACCAGTGTAATGTCTATTTCCATGTTTTTGGATGCTTTACATGTGGTAGAACGTTTGTTTCTCATTGATTAGCACGACAATTGCATAAAAAGTAAATATTATCATGTCTGCTACAGGATAAATAAGTGATGTATGCAGTCATATTAAGTCCTGTACGATTTAACAGACCAATAAACAACGTAAACTGATGTCATTTCCACCCTACTGAAGGACTGTACTATTTGTCAGTGCGATATTTTAACCACTTCTGGAATTAATACCAAGGGATGTAGGGTTAGAAGAGCTAATGTGACTTATACCAAGTTTAGATTTTATGCTTTGTTGAGAGATTTCAAGTATCCTTGTCCAGAATGTTACCAAAATTTTATAAGCTAAGGTTTTCCAGCCCTTTTTAAGGCTGAATTGGTGGAATTACTATGATCAAAAGAGTCTCTCAGTCTGTTGTCACAACAATCTTGGTAAAAAAATATATATATATTTTACTTTCAACCAATGCTTTGCTATGCTTTGGTATGGTAACATAGCATTAGTTTTTGTGTGAATTTTCCTACCAGTAACTAGTTTTTTAACAGGGTCATTTGATATTTTATTTCTTTCCTGACATATGATGAAAGTGCCAGTTTTAAAGAGAAAACAAAAAGGTTGAGGTGAGCCTAAGTGTGCCCAGCTGTGCAATGTGATCGGCACATCTGGAATGTGTCTGGATCTCATCCCAGTTTGGTGAAAAAATGTTGAAGGAAGTAAAACATACCTTTATGTAAATAAAGAAGCGTGTGTATGCAAAGCGCTTTTACTTTGTGAGGCCCAGGAGTGCGTCAATGGAAGGAGGGAGGGAACATAAAGGGTGAAACCTATGTGGGAGTGAGTCATTTATAACTCTGTCAGTTTTATGGAGGTAAAGAGTACTTCAAGTGACTAGAGGTTTGAAAGTTTTACCACTGATCTTCTTATTGTTAAAAATGGCTGAAGATGACTTACAATGAAGTCATCAAGACGGATATCCTATTGCTTAAAGTTCATAAGATCACCTTTCTCATGGCTATGTTTTCTGTTTGTGTTTTTCCTTAAAATGAAAACTAGAAGAAATCTTAGCACTGAATATGATCATAATACAACTGGGTGTTTCCAGGTTCTTCCAGTTGGATAAAGTTATGAGCTCTGTGCAAACAGGAGCCTGCGTCATAATGAGCAAATTATAAACAGAGAGAAGCAAATTTGTCCCATGTGGCATTCTGGTAATCTCTGAATTTGAGCAGAGCTTGCCTGATATAAATTTATTGTGACACTGTGCTGTGCTGCTTAATAAAGATGTTCTTGTTAATTGTATAATCTCAATTAAGCCACACAGTTACTCTGAATTTCAACTATTCTTACTAGCAAGAATGACCAAATGAATTCAGAAATAAATTTAATTCATCAGTGATTCCAGCTGGCCACCTTCGTGGTTGGTTTTAGTGCATCATACAAGCCCTAAAGGTTATTTGCTCAGAATGACAACCTATGGTCAAAGTTTGGAATTTTCTTATTTGACCAAATATAGTTTTCTGATATAAACACCATATTCACCAAGAAGGAGGGAAAAATTAGTTGATGCAAATTCATTAAAATTTATTTAGAGATGGTTTTTACAGTATGATGACGGTGTGTCTTTTTTTACAGACCTCTCAGTACATACTACTTAAGCTTTTGTGGCATTACAACCCCAATCTATTGAAATAATGGTCAACTATTTTAGTAATCAATTAATCATTAAGTGGAGTATAGACTTAAAGAAGCCAGTTAGCTGAAAGAACATACTGAGAGCAGTAATTAAGCCAAAACTGTACAAAACATTTATACATTTCACTATTAGTATGGAAAAAAAAAAAACTTCATCTGTGTAAATATGTTGTACCCAAAACTTCTCAAGGGCCAAAGTTTTGCCTTCACCTGGTTCAATTTCTGTAAAAAAATATTTGCATTCCTAATATTGTATAAAAAGGCTCAATGAAAAATCAGCAGTTTGCCAATTTTTAAAATCCGATTAAGCAATTAACCGTCTGAATAATCCATAAAATAACTTCTAAAACAGTCATTATTTACAGTCCTACTTCTATGCATTTAGTTCAAATTATCCACAGCATTATCTTTTTTTTACCTGTCCAGTGTGTTTCTTGGTCTTCATAATGCTGTTTGATCATTAATGTTCTCTAAAGAAAAAAAAAACACTCCAAGGCGTACACATAACAGCTTGATTTATTCTGCGATTAAATTACCCATATCTACAGTATTTACTAGATGGATTCTTCAGCTGGTTGCTTGCACTGGGGTGCATTTATGGATATTATAATAACATGCATGTTTTAGCCCCATTCAGAGTTTTAAGTAATTTGAAAAAAATTTGTTTTCCTGTTGCTTTTGTTTTTTACTACTTTGGTCTCTCACATAAAAATCTTAAAACACACTGCAGTTTGTGGTCGGAATGTGACAAAATGTAAAAACTAATGGGTATGAATACTTTCTGAAACCACTGCATTACAGACCTTTAGCAGTGCATCTTAGTTTCTATTCACTGATGTATTATTCTATGATGGTGAGCTGCACCCCTCTAGTGGATCTCAGTGGTACTACATGCTCTTTCACTGATTCCTTCTACTTTAAGATAGTTGAACATTTGTCTGTTGTGATAAAAAAAGAAAATACTAATCATAGGCATGTTCTACCTTTCAGGGGACTCTTCACTTCTTACAACCGGTGTTGTTCCTGTGATCCGACCCAGATTTGGCCCCACGTATCAGAACGAGAGGAACCGCTCTGTTCTGTTGGGATATCCACAGCAAGCTCCACACTCCACTTTTAATCCAGCCCCATCTCCAAGTGCCATTCCCTCTACGAATGGCACACTTCTTTATTGGGGTGAGTTGAGCCGCACGTTGGCTTTTGCCTGGGAACTGCATGTCTACGGCACAGCAAGCCTCTTCCTGCTCCTGTTTGCTGGAGCTGCCCTCGGCCTGACTCTGTCCCCCGGAGCGAACTGTCCTCATCGCGGGGCTCTTGGACTTGCCAATGCTCTGTTGTTTCTGGCTGGAGGCCTCAGGGCAGTTCTGTTTTTCTTCGACCCTTATAGGACACGAGGCATCTTCCCTCGCACAGCAGTTACGGCCCTCTACAACCTGCCTCTTCACCTCTTGGTTTGGGCCCAGGCGTCCCTAGTACTTCTTGCACTGAGGGTGGCAGGAGTCAGTGTGTTACCTCCAACCTTAGAGCACCCCCCTCTGGTGGCTGTGCTTACTGTGTTGCAGTGTACACTACTGTTAGCTGCTGATCTGTTGTCTCCAGCTCTGTCTCCTGTAGTACCAGTAACCCTACAGGTCCTGTCCCTATGTTGGGGCCTTGGTATCTGTTTGGGCTATCTTTGCTATGTATTTCCACGTATACGCTGCCCTGCTCTTCCCCAACACAGTGTTCCTGTTGAGGCAAGGAGGAAGACCTGGACGGGGAGCCAAAAAACAGCAGTGATTCTGGGAAGAGTGCTGGCAGTCTGTGCAGTTCTTGGAGCATTATGCTGTGGTTTGCATGTCCACGCTACCTTGTGGCTCTATGGACTGTTAGGAGACTGGAAGCGTTTCAGCTGGGGGTGGTGGTTGGTGCATTTCTGGGCTCGGCTGCTGGAACTAACCTGGGGTTTTTTCCTGCTACTAATGGGATCCTGGGTGTTCTGGAGGCCTGTCACCTGCCGGGCAAGGGAGGAAGGAGGGCAGGATGGCAGCACAGTGGATCTCCCAACTCCTGGTCAGTCTGTTGGTTCCCCTCAAAGACATACATGCTGGTCTAAGATAGTCCAAAGTCTGAGAGGTAAACCCTGCAGAAAGTCTGAAAGTAATGGTGTGGGAGGCGGAACAGGGGGAGCGGGAGGACCAGGAGAAGTGCCGAACAACTGGGCTGGACAAGAGCGACCTGGAGCTGATATCAGCAAGAGTCTTATTAGGAACCAGGACCATGAGCAGAATATGGCCCAGCCGCGCTTGGTCAAAGACAGTAACTATGGACGTAACCATGGGGGCCACCCTGAGGACCGAGGCATATCTGAGGATTCCACCAGCTCCCTGCTGAGACTGCAGACTCTGGGTCAACCTCCACATCGCTCAGTGAGTGGCAGCCTGGATCAGGACAGAGATACATCTCTGTCTTTCTATGAATTTGACCTGCGGCCTCCCTCCCCTATTGACCTGACTCGCAGCATTGACGAGGCTCTGCACAGAGAACATTTGGTCACAGGAGGGAGCCTGTTTCATCCTGTAATCCAGACTCCTTCTCCGGGCTCTGGGATCAGCCAGGAGCATTGGCTTCGCAGGAACAGTGATCCTCAGCTGCTTTCTGAGAGCAGCGAAGCCCCAACAGAGTCTTCCATGCCTCTGGGGGGTAGCGTTCTCAGCAGCGTACCCAGCAGACAGGTGACTGCTCCACCCACGCCATCCCACCAGGGTCACAGGTGGGCTGGGAATGGTATGGTCAACGTTCCCTCATCAGTGTCTTGCCCAGTGTCGCTTCGCCCCTCCAGAACATCTACAGGGAATTTGGGTGAGGATGGCGTGGATGACACTCGGCCATTTATCACCCCAGATTCTGAAAGGGCGCGAGCAAGAGCTGGGAGACCCGTTGGTTCACGCAGTTACCTGGAAGTGAGTCGACATGATGATTCTGCCAGTGTCAGCAGTGAAATTATAGACCTTTGAACCACACAATGGACATAAAGACCAGTGACTGCACTTCAGATTTTCACACGTTTGTTTCAGATTAATGCAGGGGAGATCTGATCAGACTTCCTCAAGTTGGCTTAAAAATAAGAACCAGTTTAATAGAAACTTTAGGTGATTGATATTAAGATCATCACCTTTATCTTTAAAGTCATTTTGTTTCAAAGATTTACCAGGTGAATGGATTTTACTCTAACTGGGAGATACGACATGTTTGACACACTACCCACACAGCTCTTTCCATTTTTTTTCACTCACATAATTTTATCATACGCTGTTTTTCCACTGCAAGAACCTTTTTCAGGAATCAGGACAGTTTGTTTTTCACTCCCATTATTTCCACTGCTAGAGCCAGAGCAATATCAGCAGGGTAAAAAGTAGAAAGAAATCTTCGGGTAGGAAAAAAAAAAGAAAAATAGCAACTCATAGTGAGTATCTCAGTGTTTTGTACTGCTTATATACAAATACAATAATAGAATCACCTAATCTTAATGGAAAGATAAATTAAATGACTTCTACCAAACGCTGACTGCATTTGTTCATCTGTAAAGACAAAACTGGTTTGAGACAAACTCTTGAATCTGTGATGTGTGTTTTACAAATTGATTTTAGGTTACATAGAAATCAGGCATCCGACTGCTGTTAAGCATGTGTTATTCTTACTCCTTCAATGATACAATCTTTAGTTTTGAATTATTTTTTCTTTTTCTTTTGTTAGTGTAGCCACTGTGAAATAACTACATAGGACACCGGGCTATATACCGGTGGTCTAGCTGACTGAAGCTGGAACTCAGAGCAGGAAATCATAACCAGGTTCAGAGCTTTCTAGTTGCAAGTTGGAAAATAAAAGGTATTAAGCATTTGTTTTAGTGACATCTACCACTAGCAAAGCAAGCTGATAATATACTTCTATTTTATTTTATTTTTCTCTTCTATTTTATTTTATTTTTCTCTTCTATTTTATTTTTCTACCATTTTAACAAGTAGATAAGTGAAAGCACTTATTGTACCACTGGCTTAATAAGATACATACATCCAGAAGAGCTTAGTTCAAAGTTTATACCAGTAACTTCCTTTACAATGTGGATGCACACAGCAGGTTTGCTCTTTGCCTTACAACTTTCAGTGTTGGAATTCCGACTTTAGGAGACATTCTTGTTATTCCGACTGACCTTGATATTCCAATGTCCAAGTACAGCTTGGTTTCCTCTCTTCTGGTCGGATCCAAATATGGGTAAAGTCTGAGTAGACAAGACTTGTTTAATTTGACACCGTTGCACATTTTGACAAAGTTTAGAGCAGCTTTCATAAGTTATAATTTGTAGTGGCTGTGATAAAATCAATAAACATGTATTGCAGAAAATTCCAGCTTTTTTTGTGACCTAAGCCTCTTTCCCAAATACTGGATGAAGAAGATTTCAATCAGTGTTATTCCATTGATCCTGTCAGCATCAGAATAAACAACATTGTTTAATACACTGCAGTACAAACACACGCAACACACGTGCGGGCTAAAACAGGAGGGTCCGACAAAATAGGATCTGGGTTGCAAAGTGGAAACACACTTACACGTAATTCTGAGTTTAACTTTTTTGGGACCAGACTTATATTAGACGAGGAAACATTTTAGCAGCTGTGTGATGTGCTTAAGATTAGTGATGAAGGTGGTAATTCTCCTTTTATTGTATGAAATAAAGTGGTTTAAAATGATCAACTTCCTGTAATGTGACTAAGTGTTAAAGGTCCCATTTGTTTCCAAGAAAGAATTCCTAAGCATATCATTGGTTGTAAATTTTTTTTAGTTTTTTTTTTTTCTTCTAACTTCTTTTGTTATGTAAAGATGTGCCATACATAATCATGACTGGTTCCTGTGCTGTTCTCTCTCTAGGGTCTTAGCATTTGTATCATGGTGACTCAGCAGCAGATTATGTGTAAGCTCTTATCTTGCTGTCGCTGTTGTACTCATTTGTTTTGTCTTATAAGTTAAAGCTGGTTACATAAAGATACAGGCAGTCAACAACAACCAGAGAAGCCCCCCATGCTGCTGAAGATAGTAGCTGTTTAAGATACCATATTGAATTCCCACGAGTTTGATGCATTTTATTATCTTGGGCTGCTGCAGAACAATGCTTGTGGGGTACCACCTGTTAATAACCAATGCCTTTGAGTGCATTTTTGCAGAATCTGAATCAGATTTTTAAACAGATCATTTGTATTGAATTATATGCTGCACAGCTTTGCAGGGCTGCAACACACAGGACTGGCTTGGCTTGAACTTCAGAACACTTATTAGACCTGAGTCAGTGACAAAGCACTTACCTGTTTAGACTGAAGTATTTTACTACTATCTTTTAGAGATTAAATGTACAAGTCACAATGTAAATACTGTCCTTTCTAGTGTCCATGAATAAAGTTGTGTTTGAAACATAGTTGTTACTGTGAAGGACAATCTTAAGTGGTATTTCTAAAAGCTCAGGTTGGAGTGAATCAGACTTTTGGTTTTTAAATTGAGTTCACAGGTATCGGCAAAATAAATTTTAGTCAAATAAATTTGCCTTAAAAATAATACTTTTTCGAGTTTAGGAAAAATTCTGCACAGATAGAAAGTATTTATGTATCATAAGTGTCAATTCTGAGCCTGTTTTTAACCCCCAAACTGACTGATAGATGAAAGTCGGAGGACAGATGGATTTGCCTTCAACTCTTCCTCAGATGCAAGAATAATGTCAGAAAATAAAAAAAAAACAACAACACACACACACACACACATTGATAACTTTGCTAAACGAAGAACACAGTAACTGGATGTGCTACTGTTACCTAAGACAATAAGTTCCTTTATTTTTAATTAGATTGAATTTCTAATTTATTTAAAAGGGGCCAGCACACATAAATTAGTAGGTCAGATGTACTCAAGTTAGCCAATAGACTTGTTAGTCATCAGCAGTCCTTCTGCCTCATGTAAACCCAGAAATTTACTTATAAAGAACCAATTCCCATCAAAGGTCATAAAAAGGATCTCCAATCCATATCCAAGTTTATTAAGTCAAGTTTCTTCCAGTTTATATTCAAATCAGTCCAAATTACCATGCATAATCAAATTTTAAAATTAGCTGCAAATGCAGTTCCTTACAGACCAATTCAATGTGGATTACTATAAGACACAGCCAAGTTTAGTTGATTATATAATTCCAGATAGCAAAGTTATCCATGGAAAATTCTGTCACTACTTTTGTCATATATTGCAAGGGAAGTGTACTAAAAAACATGTTACACAGTCTAAACCTGAAAATGTGTGTTGCTTTTAATGCACCTCTGTTCTGTGATCGGGTTGCAACTATCCAGTCACTTTGGGGTATAAATAACACCAGATTTATGAATTAAAAGTTTAATTTTGGCTCACAGTCATACATTTATAGACTTAATGTCCTTAACTTTTTGAACAAAACAACATCTTTTGTAGACATAAATTATTTTCTTCAGCATCAATTTTAGCATCTTGAACTAAACTTACAGGGTAAAGAAGTTTGCTTTAGACTTTCAGGCTTTGTGAACTTGAACTAGCAAGACTCCAACCTGAGCACAGATATTGCTCATGAGCTGTGCAGATGACTTTACCTGTTGAGATGAACAGGTAGTTTTGGGGTTGATACTTAATATAGAAAGGTCTGTTATATTATTGCAAGTTTTATAAAGTGTCTAGATAATCTAAATTTGTTGGATGTAGATTTTTGCTTTGTTTCTGTTCATATAAGACATGTTTGTTGAGCCATGTGTATAGTCTGTTTATTCTTTTGAATCCATTTTTTGCTCTCGTTGCATTTTCAGTGTGTATTGTTAGACAAATAAGAATTTAAAGATATTGTCATTAAGTCTAGTTCCTGATGCCTTTTTCCTCTTTGCAGATGATTCATCACTCGTTTTCTAATTACTTTTGTCTGACCTGCAGTACCTCCTACTGATGTGAGATGCTTGTTGAGTTTTTTTTACAGTGCGGTGCGTCTTTTTTGTTGCCGTCGACATTCCAATGAGCCGGTATTATTTCACTGTACGAGGACTTCTCTAAATGGCTACTGTGGTTCCTCCAGCTCCCTCAGGGTTGTCCCGTGAAGCAGTATGTGCCATAGAAAATACATATAATGTTCCCTGTGCAGTGCAGTCTGTTTACTTTGCTCATTGAACTCTTTGTTCATGTATTTCCTGCTGCTTTTCACATATGAACTTAAATAAAAACCTAAAATCCTTAAGTTCTTATGATTGTTTTTATTTGCGTTCGGTGGTAATACTGTCACTGGGAGGTTACAGAACTGTTCGAAAGCGGAGATCAGTATTTCTCATCTTCCTTTGATAGTCTTCATCAAACTGCTCATTCTGTTTAACAGTGAAATGATTCTTCCAGTCACCAACTTTTCCTAAAATGAAAAATGGAGAAATTATGATTGTGGTATTAGTCTCTATTTCACTGATTACTTTTTTATTGCAAACAGTGGGGGAATACAGCTGACCTTTGCGCATAAAAGGTGAGATCTTGAAATCCAAGACTTCATCAGCTGAACCGTTGGCCATCTTGTTGTGTTTCATGTTGTTGAAGAGAGACTTTTCTGTTACTTCTTTCTTCAGATCCGTGCTGGATGACAGTTCCAGAAAGGAGCAGATCCGGCTGACTTCTCGTTCAGTATCCTACCAGAGAAAGCCCCTCTTATGCTGTGCTTGCATTTACAAACTGATAAAATGAAACATAGAGACACACCACCCACCTCAATGAGATCCTCGTAGAACAGGTACAGGATGTTAGATCTGGTCTTTGTCTTCTCCCACCAACCTCCCACATGGTCATTCCAGGAACCAAAGACCACTGAAAGGAGTCAGAAAGTCACATAAAAAGCAGTAAAGTTATCTTTGTGTTTTCAGTTATTTCTCCCATTAGTTTGTTACTCACTTTTTCCATCCACAAATCTCTGCAGAAAACTGTTCCAGTCTCCAGGCTCTGGCTGGGCCTTATTCATGCGGTCAAAATGAAAATAAGACACAACTGTGTCCTTTGCATTGCGGGCTACATAGATGATCTGCAATCAGATAAACATTATGGAGAAATTTTTTTTAAAAAAAGTTCAGATTTAAGAGAGATTATATGCAGAGGAGTCTGGCAATAAATTTAGATTGTGGTAGCATAATATCACTAAAAATCACTGAAGGTTTTTAATTTTAAGGTACTTTAATGTGAGTATATTTAAGCAGGAAGCAGTATAAAACTCACTGAACAATGAGTAGCCTCTTGGGGTCGCCAAATCTAAGTAACATCATTAAATGCTGTGCACATACCTACTGATTGTTTGGCAAGTGTGGAAGGAAAAAACCATAACCATGTAAGATAATTTCTAATCTCTGCTGGGCCTGTAGAGTTGTTTGCTTTAGTCAGATGAACTTTCTTTGAACTTTTAAGCAACAAATAGTCCTTGCATGATAGTAAAAGATCATTAGGAAGAAGTACCAATTTGCTGGCAGCAGCGGCAGTACTAACATGTTACCCTAGGTGGGTCTTTCTTTCTATCACCTTCTAGCTAGTTAAAATGAGAAAATGAGATTCTGTGTTGGATTAAAGTGCAGTGCTGCCCCTTCAAGAATCTCAGCAACAAGCAGGGAGAGCCTATACTCAACCCAGGGGACACTAACCCCTTAATTAACTGCAGAACATTTGTTCAAGGCAAATCTAGCAAGTTGTATTTTTGATCTTCTGTTATTGGGTTTCCCCTTTCTGATGCCACTTTGGGAAACTACCCATAAACCCATGCTAAAATTTTTTTGATTAGTTGGGAAACCTGTGATTCTGTTTCTCTTCCAATAGCATTGTGAACCTTGTTAGATGCATCATGAATTATTTGAAATATCCAATATCATTTATTTTTATGAAAAAGAAAGCTATCACAAAGTTCAAATTAACCCATACACGATACTCAGCAGTACTCAAACAAGTCAGAAAAAAAGCCCTGGCTGTGATAAACAGAAGCTAGAATAGGAGAGGACTCAAGACTTTGGACGATCTGAAAGAGATTGTGCAAAGCGAAATGGTCAAAGATCCTTCTTCCTGTTTGCTTCCTTCTTGTGAAATGGTCATTGAAAAGACTAAGTGTCCTGTTTTTCCAGAAGATAACTATGGACGGTTCAGTATTTGGAATAAACAAACCTTGGAATTCTGTTCCCAGAAGGACTGGGGAAGAAACTGGACTGGTAGGTGTGTCTTGATAATGCGTGGAAAGCTGTTTATTGAATTCAGTTCATCCACTCCTGGTAAAGGAATGTATTTTTTTTTTTAAACCAAAATAAGATAGAATTTCATTTATCTATTAAGTCACATTTTAGAGAAATATACCAGAGGGAAACCCCGGTATGCTGATCTCCAGAAATGGCACTCTTTCATGAAGTGGCACCGAGTTCTCTCTGTCAGGTGATGTTTGGCTGAAGTACAAAAGGTCCAGGATGTAGGAGACCCATGTGTTTCCTTAGAGCCATAAAACACATGACATTTAGATAAAATGTTGCAAAATTAAGCATAAAAGCAAATGGACTTTGAAACAAAGATAAAACTATTTCTAATACCTGCTTTGGGATAGCTCACCAACACAATATCATCTGGCCTTGCTTTGAAGCTCTGTATATTATCCCAGTTGTCAGTGAAGTATTTGGTCATGGAGACTCCATTGAAGTCGAACAATGTAGGTCTATCTGGGAACTCCATCTGCTGGGTGTGTCTTAAACCTTTTAGGAACAAACAAACTTTGTTGTAGCACTGGAAACAATCAGACCAAGCCCTGAAAACAGAAGAACAAAAATGTTAAGACATTTGCTTCACCAAGTCAGATGCTGGAAAACTGCTTTTAATGAAATACTGCACAACTTGTGAAATAAAAAAGTAGATTGGATTAAAATATGACCAGTTTCAGTTTCATGAATTCACTCTGACTTTTAAAAGATGCAGAACATGTTCTATAATATGCAAACAAATGAAGTCCGTACAAACTGAATGTTTTGAACAAACATCAACCTGCAAAGCCGTTGTTGCTCTGACAGAGGACAAAAAGAGCCCAAGTAAAGCTTTTCACAAGTTTTAAATATCTAGAAGTGTCTAGTTACGTTCCTGCTTACATTCCTTCCAAGAAAATAAAATGTTGAAAGAAAATAGGCTAAGGAAAATTATACTAGGACACTATGCAAAAAACTAAATTATAAAAATGACAGCAGAAAAAGGAACAGCTTTGCTTCCTGTCCAGTCCTACTTTAAGTGGAGGACTTTGGAAGAGATAAATCAAAAGTATAATAAAGTATTAAAATATTTTGGCCAGAACAGTTCTGCATCAATAAACAGTGACAAAAACACGAGGCTTTATGGAAATTGATTTAGGTTATATACACAACACTTCTGACAAGGCTGTTAAGACTATACATTAACACGTTCAAGCAGCAGCAAATTGTGACGATCAAATTACATGTACATTACTAAAAAAAAAATGCAATAACCTGTGCTTACAAAGCATCTAAACTCCTTTAAAAATGCATTATAAATTTGTTAGCTGGCCTGAATGTTTCGTCCTTGTGTGGCTCCTAAGCAGCGCAAAGTTCGGTCCTTATCTAGAGCAGGTCCTTTTCAGTTCAGATGGTTGCATCAGTGTCCAAAGGTATTCTGCTTTCAATAATATTTTACCATAAAAATGTCAAAGATTTGACACAAGTATCTATTTTTCAGTGGTTGACAAAGATTAACCTTTCACTAGTGATGGGTCCGGCGCATGTGTGAAGCCCATAGACCAAAACCCGCGTCGGTGCGCGTATTGGTTTCAGCAAGTCACGTGACCGATACAGGAACTGTTTTGAAATTACATTAACGCGCCAAACTGTGTTCATAAGGAAGCAAATCTGTCAATCTGTCAAAAGCATTTGCCAAACGAATTCTTGATCTTTTACAGCGTCAAC
>NW_015113432.1:12084-12794 GCF_001443285.1 Poecilia latipinna | reverse complement strand
CTCGCTATAACGCGGTTCACCTTTAATTGTATCGCTGCTTCGCAGATTTTTTTTTGTGCATTTCTTTTCACAGTGTTTTGCGTCCTGATTGACCGTATGATTGGTAAAAACAGTCTCCGCGCTTCTTCTCTACCTGAGTGCCAATAAAGTCAAGGTATTTAATACAGATTGGCCATTTAGGAGATGGAAACTGAAGCTTTGAGTGCCAGCTGGGGGAAAAAAATAATAATCGTGGCCAGAATCAGCGCAAAACCCGACCGGAGGCTCGCTTGACGAGATCCATCGCTCTGTAGATACAGCTGTGAATCTCGCGGGGCGGGTTGGAGGAGACGCTTTAATGACAGGACTCCGGATCACATCGGTCGTAAGGACCGACTGATGCACACGCACATCCGCTGATCTGAAAACAGGTTTTGTTATTTGGTTTCAATGTTGAGTATTAATTTATGCTGTGTAATAACTGTAAAAAATAAAGGTAACTACTTAACGAATTTCGCCTATCACGGGTTATTTTCGGAACGCAACCCCTAAGAAAAACAAGGGTTCCCTGTAAATGTAGTTTACTTCGTTTTTTTCTACAGCAGAGGTTTTGTCAAAAGTGTAACAGGCTAAATTTCAAAATGTTGTAAAAACTAAAATAAATAAATAAAAAAAATCTGTGAAAAAAAAAAACAGTCCACAGGCATCCTCATTCCAAACACATTCGCTTA